>NW_024386801.1:851134-1106032 GCF_900408965.1 Simochromis diagramma | reverse complement strand
CTCACAAATCCTGCTTTCAACTATTTGCTGTCCAAGGTTATAAAAATCTCTCTGCAGTGAGGGCTGTCTGTCACATTAACAGTTTACCTTGTCAGCTCGAAGTATGTGTCACCAAAATGTCAAGTTCATACAAGGTCTTAAATAATCAGGCCCCATCTTATCTTAATGACCTTGTAGTACCATATCACCCTATTAGAGCACTTCGCTCTCGCTCTGCAGGCCTACTTGTTGTTCCTAGAGTATTTAAAAGTAGAATGGGAGGCAGAGCCTTCAGTTTTCAGGCCCCTCTTCTGTGGAACCAGCTTCCAGTTTGGATTCGGGAGACAGACACTATCTCTACTTTTAAGATTAGGCTTAAAACTTTCCTTTTTGCTAAAGCATATAGTTAGGGCTGGACCAGGTGACCCTGAATCCTCCCTTAGTTATGCTGCAATAGGTGTAGGCTGCTGCATTGAATCATGCTTGTTATTAACCTCTGTCTCTCTTCCACAGCATGTCTTTATCCTGTCTTCCTTCTCTCACCCCAACCAATCACAGCAGATGGCCCCGCCCCTCCCTGAGCCTGGTTGGAGGTTTCTTCCTGTTAAAAGGGAGTTTTTCCTTCCCACTGTCACCAAAGTGCTTGTTCATAGGGGGTCATATGATTGTTGGGTTTTTCTCTGTATGTATTATTGTAGGGTCTACTGTACAATATAAAGAGCCTTGAGGCGACTGTTGTCGTGATTTGGCGCTGTGTAAATAAAATTGAGTTGAATCGTCATCAGAATGTCGTTATGACTTTCATACAAAGACTGTAGAAAGAATCGCTTGTGTGACATTATCAGCATAAGGTATGTTTTTCCTCCTCTGCTGCATCTTCACCCTCATCAGTAGTCAAACAATAAACAAATAAACAAATACTATTGTTGTAAACTGAAAAACTAATCATATGGCAATGCCATAGAAACTCAAACTAAAGTTTTCTATTGTGTAACATTTATTTATTTAACAAATATGTTAGAAATGTAATATTCTTAAAGATACAACAGATTAACTGAGACCAGGGCTCTAAGGCTAAGAGAGCAGAACTGCACATTTCTTTCGTTCCGTGTTTTTACTGCGTGTTTCTGCAGACGTCAGGGATGATGCGCCTCGCCTTTAATTGAACTACACTGAACAGGTCCTCCTGCCCTCTTACAGGTTTCCACAGTTCTTCTGGCAGTTTCCTCCACTTTGACCGTAGTTGGCCTCGTCTCTTGTGAACTCCCCTTTTCCCACTCTGCCGTGATTACTGTTAAGTCTTTTACGCAGACGGCTCTGATCTTGTCACCGTCCTCTTCCCAGGCAGCTGAGCCCATTGTTTATCTCTACTGAGCAAAAAGAGCTCCCTAAAGCTTCTTTCCTATTTGTCACTTTTCATCTCCCCATGTTTGATTGCCAATGGCTCTTGTTTGGATTCTTTTTATCCCATATTTTTTGCTTGTTTCGGTTATAAACAACTTTTTCGCCATGGTTCTCAGTGGAGTCTCATTTGCATTCACCGGTTTTATGTTTTATCATCTCTGATGCAGGTGCTCGACAGATAAGTTACCGCTCTCTTCCCTCGGGGTTTTTGCTACTTTTACAAGTTCTCATAACTGAACGAAGGGACTTGTCTACAGAACTTGTAATTATTCGTTATTAAACTAGAACATATTTATGGAGATTTATACAATAATATGTGGGTGGTTTTACAGAAGAGCCCCACACCTCTCACTGCTTCTCTCTCAGTTTGTAAGAAATATTAATTAGTTAAATAATGACAAATATGCTGAATGTCCTAAAAGTGTTCTGATAGACATATAAACTTCAAATCAGTGAGTCAGTTATTGAGTACATTTTAATGGTGACAACAACATATAATAGTTTTAAATGCATATAAACATCAGTGTTATTGTTCACTAATGCTGTTAATGACAAAATCAAACATACATCCATTTGATTTGTCATTCCCTTTTATTACAAAAAAAAACAAATGATCACCGTGTGCAATCCAGCTGAGCACAGCTGGATAAGATGTGGATGGATATTTGTGTGTGATCGATGTGATTTCTCTTGTTGCTCATTGCGGTGGCATAGGGGACTAGTTTGTGTATGGACGCACTCATCCTTTAGAGAGCCAAAATAAAAAATGACAGAGAATCTGAGACAGGCAAAAAGTACACAAATCACGAAAGTAGCTGGTGGAAAATATATCTCGAAAGTGAATCCTCCAAGTCATCTCAGTGTTAGATATCGGCTTCGGTGATGTCCTGCATGGTGGAAAGTGCAGACGGGGCCTGTTGAGGGATAAACAGCTCAAACGGTCACTGGCTGCTTTATTTTGAAATACTGAAGATGGACATTATAAAACTCTGACATTGCAGCGTTTTCTACCACCCTGCTGTGTGTGCACATCCTGAGCCTTTTGTAAATGCAAAACATTAAAAGGTAAACCGACTGAAAGAGTCCTTCTTATGATCTGTGAAGCTGCAGTTATTTCATGTATTCTATCTGATCACTGCAGAAAAGAGCAGGCCTGCTTTCTCAACATACCCACCATGCATTATGCAAACATTCTGCGCCTTCATGCATATTTCTACACAGGTTACACACCCACATCTTTATGACAATTTTTAATTTCTTAATTTGAACCAAATAAAACTCCTCCTTAAATCTTGCTTAAATTAACCCTCAGACAGCCATTATTCAAAGTACACCTAAACAATGCACCCACTGCCAAATGCTCGTTTGTAAAGTCTCTATATTTTTTTGCCTTTGCTGACTTGTACCCTCCAGAGAGTGCTGGGCAAAACAAGAAAACAGAAGATGAGTCATAATGCACGCTCTACTATTCAAAGCAAGGACGAGCTCAGATGAGCCTTAGGTGCTCAGACTGAACACAAAGGAAATTCTAAAAGGGTGATGTGACGGCATGTTAGTCAAAGGAAATATGAGAGTGTACGTGAGTTCACTGAGAACAGGGAATTCATGTTTGATCGGGAATTATTCTTCTGCAGGATTTTGTTCATTTATTTCACGGTAGCATTGTGGCTCCGCTCGTGGTTAGAAAGAACCGTCGTAGGTACTTTATGACATCAAAGAACTGGATACTGTTACACGCCAGAAACAAAAAGAAACCCTGATTCAGTTATCGCAACGGGCCGCACTGGCAGCAGGTCAAAATCATCGAGGGTGCTTCTGAAAACTGCTCGAAGTCTTGGTGCAGATTGGCCGGCTGTGGTAGCCAAAAATATCGGCGCGTCATTAGTTAAGACGTCGAGATGAAACAGGTCAAGATGAAACCTTTTGTAATCTGCACCTCTAGGATAGACACACAAAGAGTAGGATAAGAACAGGTTTTAATTTATGATGCTAATCAGTTTCTCTTCATTTTAGTAACAATTTGTGTTTGAAAAGCGCTGCTGATAATGAAGAACTCAGACAATCCTCAGCTCTAAACAAACGCTCGATGTACAAAACTGCTTGTTTATCAGTTCAAAAGGCATTAATAGATCATTATGTCCCCACTGCTGCACAGCGGTACAGAGAGTGCTATCAGGTTTAAGGCAAAGTCAATAAAGGCTTAAAGTGAGTAATGGACTGGCAGGAGGACCATATAGTTTTAGAAAGTGCACGCCAGCGTGACTTCCCAAACACGTCTGTAAAAAGCTTTTAATTCATTATGTTTAATTAATTTATTGACAAGCTGACTCTAAACAAATAAACGCAACAGCAAAGCAGACAAACATAGAAAAGCAGCACTTACTTTCATGTCACAGCGGCATCACGGCCTGGTGCTGATATATGATGCTAGGAAATCTGTGTAAAAGTTGGCAGAGCCCTGGAAACTGTTTCTTCTGTGTCATTGTGTGGCAGCCCTGTAACCTCTTTCTTAACTTCTGTTTACAACAGTTGCTTCATTCGTGTGTTATTTGCACATATCGCCACACCCTTTGGCACAAATGTATATACTTGTTTTCCCTTGTAAACAATATTTCGACTTAGTAGCCCAGAAGGCTTCGACACGAATCTTCCGAATGTCTGATGTGTTCAATTCTTCATTCAAATTCCGTCCGAGGGCCGTCTGAAAGATTGGAACGAGTCACGACAAATTAGAGAAGTTAAATTGTTTTGTTTTATGCTCTGTCTTTGCAATCAGTGTGGTCATGGTGTTAGAAATAGGTCTGCAAAGAGCTGACCATTAAACAATTACATGCAAATTAGCAAACAAATAAACAACACGATTAATTAATGAATCCAAGAAGTGAAGTGGTCTCGAGAGAATGTCATCGCTCTCCATTGTCTCGCAGTGTACTCGCATGAATTCTTCACAAGAAGCAGACAGTTGATAACAAAATAATTCATTTTCAGCAGTCATTTTAAATTAAAATGTGACTCGGTAATTAATTTAACTCAAGCCTCTTCATCACCAAGTAAGCTTTTTTTTATATCTTATATCTTCAAAATGTTAAACACATGATAGTAAAAAATTAACACTCGACACCTCGAGCTTCAGGTTGACTGATACCAGCAGGAAAACTCTTCAAACATCAATTTGAAGCTAAATGTAGGGAAGAGTAATAGATCGTACTGGTGGGGATGCACACAAAGACATAGAAGCTGCAAAAATATAGATTTTATACATCTTTTCGAGCACTGGGGCTAAATTGGGACGATGCAGAACAGCGTTTACAGTGCAGAGCGTCCACACATGAACCAACATAAAGGTAGTAATGGTTTTATACTGGCAGGTAATTTCAAATGCAACATCTCTAACAGGTCAGCAAATAACAGCAAACAGCCAAACTGATGGTGTGTGTCACACAGCCTGCTGCTAGCTAAAGGTCCAGGGAGAGAAGTGAATGTGAGATAACGTCACTCAGAGATGTAAGAAGCACAGAGCAGGACAGGACGAAGTGAGCTTATTGTAAGAGTCACTGTCACGGCGGGGTGCGCCGATAAGTTTAGTTTACAGGACCCAGAAGCAGACACTTGAGTTGCTGGCTGAACAGAAGGCGATCCTTTATTTGGATGTTGGCACATGAAAAAGCATGAAGCTATGAAAACTAAGAAAACTGTGAACACTCAGAAAACTAAAGGACTAAGAAACTATGAACACTGAGTAAACTATGACGAAACACTATGGAGACGCAAACAGACGACCTGACAACGAAACATAGAAAACAGAGGACTTAAATACACACATGAGGTGATCAGGGGAAGTCGAGACACACGAGGAAACAGCTGACAAGGATGAACGATGCACAGGAAATGTAAACTCAAACAATGACATGAAAACTGGACTTTCAAAATAAACAGAAAAACATGACAAGACAATCATGACAGCATCAACCAGAAACATGACACAATAAACAACAATGGGAACATTAACACACGGGAACACCACTGACACACATGAACCTAATAACAAGGCAGGGGAAGGAAACCTAAATACAATGAACGAAGAACATACTGGACTCTTACAACATAACACAGGAAACAGGATGAGGCAAACCAAACAACATGGGCTTCACACATGAGACATGAAACAAATGGCAGGTGAGACCAAAGCCCACGGAAAAGGGGAAATGCGGGGATCAATAACAAAACTAAGGCTGAGCCACTCGGGGGTTTTACAGGAGCCAGATGAGCTTAACCCAAACGATAAATGACAAAACATGAAGCCTCAAGTTCTAACTAATAATACAAAACAAGAACCTAACATTTCCCCATACTAACAAAAGAAATACACAATATATCATGAACTCAGCCCACGACAAGTAACGACTGCTCTGTCAGATTTGATGAACTGGAAACATCCACGTTATGTCCTCAGTCGCTTTAGATTGTAATAAACTTCTGTTTACATTTATTTTCAAATACCTAAAGAGTAAACTCATCAGACAAATGAAATTGGAAGAATGAAGAATTAAATGTTGGATTTATAAATGATTAAGCATCTTATAAATATATCGTCTTCATTCTGTAAATATAAATCCAATGACAAACCATAAATCATTTTTCCTCTACAGATGAGAGGACAAAGACACTACAGGACCAAAGTAATGTAAGGATTACACCAAGTAAATCTTTGTCATTATTTTTCCCAAGTTACACCAAACAAATATCAACACAGTGCCTGGACAAAGCCTTGGAAATTAGTCTCACACACGAGCGGGTTTTTAGTCAAATTTAACCAAGTAAATAAAGAAATGAAGAATAAAATGCTTTGAATTGACCACATTAGGCTGTGTGGCCACGTGCATCAGTTTGTCTCCCACTGGTTACCCATCCTCGAACAGAGACTTCACACCATCAAATATTCATTTTGCCATAAATAAGAATACAAACGACGAGACTCGGGTCAGCCGTCACGCTTTTGTCTTTTCTTTTCTCCTTCCTGTAAAAAGGATTTCCCTGTAATCCAAAGAAACTAAACACACACCACAACAATATATGTCAGTAACTGTGGTGTGTCTGAAGGCCTGTTTGTTCTGAAAGACGTTTTCACTTCAGAAATCTCACCTGAATTCCAATTTGAGGAAGGAAGGCTGGAATTTTCTTATTTATTTCATTGCCAACTGAATAATTCACTCACACAGAAACTCAAAGAAACTCTGTCACGCTACCCGATTGAAGAAGATATAGTTTCATCACATGAGTGATACTAAAACAAACAGAAAATGTAGAGCCAAAGTAAATGATAACTCCTAAACCCGAATGCAAATTAAAATTAATTTATATTCATTCGCTAATGAGAAAGGTGTGAAATCACAGGAATACACTCACATTTTAAACTGACACGTTCAACGGGAATAATCTGATATTCCCTGTGTAGATACTCATGCGTCACTATAATTATTCTCACATCCCTGCCACATTTATTACTTTCCTCCCAATTTCTCATCTGTACACATACAAAGAAGAAAAACAAAGAATGTGTTCATTTGCAGCTGTATGGTTTCTATTCGCCTTCTCTTTATGACACATGTGCACACACATACTAAATATTCTAGTTTTTATGCCCTTTTCTGCTGTCATGTACTCAGCTCTTCTGGGGGAAAGCCCAAGGCCAATCACAAGCCAGATGGGGTCCTATGTAATCCTTCCAGAATGCTCCAGGTCTGCCTTGGGGTGCGCTCTTAGCTGGACAGGCCCAGAGTACGTCCCCAGGGAGGAGACCTGGAGGCATCCCGACGAGACTGAAACAACTCAAATGCTCCTCAGCTTTGAAGTTCTTCCAGTTACCAACACTCTGTGGCACAAGTTAAACCCTGATTGTGAAGATAAGCTTGTTCCTCTGCTCGTCTATAGTCTGTGAACCTGTTTGGACATTTGTTGCAAATCTTGTTGTTGGTTTAGTGAGTGACCTTGATCTTGACCAAATCCTAACCAGAGTTTAGGTGAACTTACATGTCAAATCTGAATTTTCCTTCAAGGCATTCAGCATTTCTTCATTTGCACACCCTGGATCCACACTGCCTGTGGCCATAACTGTTGCTCGAGGGAATCTATCAGAAATTCCCTAAAAACAGAACATTATGACCAGAAGTAATCTCTGGACACACCATTAACAACGTGTTAGCACACGCAACTCAACGCTACCACTCAGAGACGTGACAGAAATAAACGTAACCATAAAAACTGTGAAATGTCTGCAAACGGCTGTCATCGAGTGAATCATCAGCTCCTCCATCATACAGGTCTCACTGAGCATGTTGCTCCTCATCCGTCAGCATGTAGGATCTCCAAATAGCTCCGTAGGTAGAGTGGTCACCCTGTGATTGGAAGGTCGGGGGTTCAACTCCACTGAACAGCTACCCTGAGGCGCCGTCCCTGCACACTGCTCCCCGGTGCGCCTGCTTAGTGGCTGCACACTGAGTGAATGGGTCAAATGCAGAGAGAGTAATTCCCCACAGGGATCAATAATGTAAATAGGGATGGGTACCGGTGTCCGGTGCCATCATGGCACCGGTTCTGACATAAACGGTAGTAACCAGACCGAAAAGCAGCGCACATTTCGGTGCTTTATTTCGGTGCTTTTTTTTCCTGAGCTGTGATACACTTTAGATTCTAGCCAATCATTTTACGTTTCCGAGGATAGTAGGCGGGGCCAGGTACGTACGTTCTTTTAGAGCAGAGCTACAGATTAAAAACGCCCAAGGCGAAGCGGTCAAAAGTCTGGCTGTACTTCACAGCAAAAGATGCAAACTCAGAAGCAACAAGTGCTTTAAGCTGATACTGTGATACTGTCAAAGGAGGTAACGCCTCAAATCTGATGAAACACCTGGCGACGCACAGCGTTTTTTTTTAAAAGCTGAGAAATGCGCCGTATTTGATAGCTTGCTGCGAGACCTCACACCGAGCACATCTACTGCAGGTGTGGTGCCTGTTATCAACCCGGAGTTAGCAACATCCCCCAAAAACCCGAAGAGGAGAGTCCTGGCCCCTAGCCCTGCCAGTGTAGCAGAAATGATGAGGATAATGATGCAGCAGCAGCCGTTCTTCTCTGCGTGAGTAGCTTAATGTTGTTCGTGTGTAATTTACGTTGAGTAGGCTAACCACGTTATTACATTAATGCATGTAAGGTGAACTAGCAAACACCGACGTAGTTACATGCGGCTGTCTTCTTGTTTGATGGCAGATACTCCCTTCACCCTGGCCAAAAAGGCTAAAATGACCAAAGAAAAAGTGGAAAACAGCTAAACATGAGAGGTTTTGGACAAAGTTTGTGTTTTTTCCATTGTTTAAGCACTGCTTCCAGCCAAGAGTGATACCATATATGCCCCATAGCTGCAGAAAAGGCTAACATTGTTATCTTTTTACAAAAAACAGCTGAACATGAGAGGTTTTTGGACAAAGTTTGTGTTCTCCATTCTTTAAGCACCGTTTAAGCACCGGCACCGTTTCAAAAGTACCGGTTTGGCACCGGTATTGGATAAAACCTAAACGATACCCATCCCTAAATGTAAACGTTATAAACGATGATCGCTGCATCTCGTTTGCTAAGACTTGGCTGAGGTGCTTCTAAATGTTCTTTGTTAAGTAAATGTTTGTTTTCCTTTGGTAACTTTTTAACAATAATAAAACCCATATTGAACACGTGAAAGAAGAAGTTTCTCCAATTCAGGACGACATCTTTCACCGCCTTGGGCAAGTTTCTGCTTCGCCTGATCGTGATGAAGCAAACGTTGGTGATGCTTGTGTCAGAGGACTAAATGTTTCTAAAGCAGACATCAGTTAGAGCCACATTAAATCTTGGTTGCAGTATCATACTGCAGTGATCCTGTAACGTACATCTTACTGTTGACAACTAAATTGCCTTTGATTTAATGATTTTATGTTGGCCTTTAGCAACCTTTTTGATAAATCTGTGGGCAGTAAGACTACACAGTCGTAGCTTCCTGGCTTAAAGAGTACGGTTCACCTACGTTTCATCAGTGTGCGTCAGCCGAGGAGAGGAAGTAACACACTCTGCCTGTCTGGCTCTTTTGTGCTTTTTTCAGTAATTATTTTAATAGTAAAGAAAGTTGAAACTCTTAGATATGCTTTTGTTGTGCACATTATTTACAAACTAAACAGGAGAGAACACTAACAAAACAAAATACAGGAGCCTTTTTATCACTATTAATAGCTTAGAGAACAAGAAAACGAGCACCTACCCCGCAGCCACCGGTACAGTACACAAAATGTCTGTTTCTCTTCTGTCTTTGTTCCTTTTGGCAGCAGGGATTTCTCTCTTTTTCATCCAGTTGTGCTTTGACTCACACCTAATCTGTGATTTCACGCTGTTTCCATCATTTTTAACTGCATGTCTCAGTACCCATCAAAATAAAACTAATGAAAAGTGTGATGCAGCATAACAATTTTTGTCCATGAAGTCACACGGCGACGACGAGTCTGCGGGAGCATAATAACCTCAGCAGAGTGGTCACCGCGATCGCCATTCATCTCTCTGCGTGCTCCTCGCTAAAGGAACAGTCTGTGTTTTCAGCTGAACTTGAGGGGATTCAAAAAGCGGGAGGCTAAGCTGCTCGTGAACTCTCGGGCACTTATTCCATCTGTGTATACGTGGGCTGTGTGTGCTGATGGGCCAGCTGGTAGGCCATCAGGTTGTTGTGGCTAATGTGCTCGAGGGGCATCCAGTGCCAAACGGACACGCCGTTTTACTGCTTCATTAGACACATTTACAGTAAACACATACACAACTGCTGATGTTACCTCCAAGTCCGCCTATACAAGCATTATGGCACCGATTAGCATTAAAACTCACTTGTTAAAGAGTCACTGCAGTGAACAGCAGCTATTTTAACTAAGAGCGTTACACAGAATGCTTTCTAATATGTGCTGCTTGGTAGAATGGTTCATTTCAACCTGTCAGCGGTTATCAGCGGACAGCTCTTCGATCCCCTGCGGTGCTCATTTTGTGTCTTTTGTTTTAGCCAGTCGACTGCGTTAGCCTTACCACGCTTCCTCTTCCCCCCACGCTCTCTTTCTTGCTTTGTCTCTCGTTCATTTTCTCTCAATGAAAGTACAAACACAAAGTCAAGCTGTTAAGAACAGTGGTGTCTCTTGATGAAAACCCAGGGGAAATGTCCTGGGAATTGCTTTCATTTTGTTAAAGACTAGGCCGCTCTTTTCTTTTGTTTTCAGCACGACCAGGCGCAGCTGTTTGCTCAATTCAGTGCCGACTCCCTTACAAATGGATTTTCCTCCCGTGTTCTTTCCCGGCCTCTTCCTTCCTTACAGCTTTGCTGGGACTATGTGCTCAGCTGTAATTAGTTTGCACCCACTTATCAGATGAAATGGATTAAAAGTGTTCAAACTATAAATCGTCAGCACGAACACTGATGTGGCTCCTGTAAAAACAGAAGGAAACAAATTAGAGCTGTTTGAGTCCCTGGTATAACTCACGCACATTCGCATATAAAGTGGAGAGGAGATGGTGTCGCACTTATTTAGAAGATCTTGGTTTGGCCTGGAAAAAGAGTTGCGTCTGATGTTGTGTCTTTGCTCTCCGTCTGTCTCCCAGCAGGCCAGACGAGCTGCTGTCCTCAGAATCTCCTCATCTGTTTTGTCAAGCTGGCTCAAATCTTGGAAATACTCCTGTGCAACAGCTCCAGCTCCACCACCAGCCTGCCCTCACTACTACGACCTCCCACGAGCAAACCAGCGTATCCCCCCTGGACCAAACTGCCCACTATGCACAAGAAGGCCTGAACATTCATTTCACCCACCCAACCCCCATGTCCTCTCTCCCAGTGAGCTACCATCTGATGCTCAGGTTCTGCTTCTTGTGCTCACTAATAATTATAAATTTGCACCATTCAGCCTCTGCTTGGTTGTGTATCAGCCTCTTAGGCACCTCAACTCTGTTGAGCCAAGTGTTCCTTTAACTTTAACCTGAATTTCTTCACAAATAATATTTTAATCATTAGAGGGGAAAAAAATACACAATCGCACAAATGTCATTAAATAAGCAACTTTAATAACTGCTGATATTTACGATGACATTTACTCTCTCTCCGATCGATCTGAGTCAACTTCAATAATGTCTTCCTCTAAACCATCAATTAGATTCATTTTACACGCTACAAACTGCAGACCTTATAGGTGGGAGTAATTAAAATCAAGAAACCCTAACTTGACCCAGCTGTCCTAGCAAATGAGAGATTTCTCAACGTTAAACTTTTCTCTGCTTCCTTCTTGAAAGAGCGTTTGTCAAACAGCTGATCATTTACAAAGGAATGGTTTGAGCGCTTCAGTCTGCTAAAGGATTCGATCATGGCACCACTGGAGGTTACGAATGACCTTATGGCCTCTGACGGTATAAATGTCGCAGGCCAGTACGTGGGAGTGGATCCAGAAGCAGACTCAATGGACGAGGCAAGCTGTTGCTTAACAAGGTTTTATTGTACACAGGGAAAATGCATACAAAGCGATGAGGGGAGTGAAGCAGGGGTCTCTGACATAGAGGAGAAGGTGATTAGATCCAGGCTACGTCCACACGTACCCGGGTATTTTTGAAAACGCAGATTTTTCTATGCGTTTGCACCTTTCGTCCACACGTAAACGGCGTTTTCGGTCACTGAAAACGCAGATTTTTAAAAACTCCGTTGTTGCATTTACATGTGGAAGTAGGCCAAGAGTGGTGCAGGTGAGTAAGGTTAACAGGTGTTGGCTTACTTGCAGGTGGGAAGCAGGAAGTTTTGGTAACGGTAGCCGAGTGAGTGTCTGGCAGTATGGAGGAGTATATGACAGCGTTAAGGTTTCAACCTTGAGATTCAGGAATCCAGGAGTGAAGGCAGACAGGTGAGTCAGAGGAGTAGTAACGTTTTTCCCAGAGAAGGATTTGCAAACAGGACTGAAGGATGTTACCAGGTGTGGCCAGCACACTTCTCCAGGGGAACAAACTGCAGGCATACAAGGTCCTAAACAGTCACAGCCCATCTTATCGTTAAGACCTCATAGCAGCGTATCCCTCCGTAGAGCTTCGGAGCTTCGGTCTGTTTCTTCCTGTTCCTCCTTTAAAGGGTGGTTTTACTTCCCATTGTCACCAAGTGCTTCCTCATAGGGGCTTTTGATTGTTGGGCTTTCCTTTTCATACTTTAAAGTCTTTCCCTTACAATATAAAGCACCTTGAGGCGACTACTGTTGTGAACTACATAAATAAAACTGAACTGAACACTCACTGTGCTTTATGCTTTTGTCTTAGAAACAATAGCATTTCCACAAGTTATCAAATAATTAGCATTTGAAAAGCTGAACCCTTTTCAACTCTCCACTGCAAGCAATGCAAATCAGTGCTCCCACAAATGGTATTGCAGTACACCCCATTCAAAGTGACTGATAAGTGAGACCACTGGAGCCTGAGACACACAGTCTCACAGCAAACTTTGCTGCCTTCCCCTTTTCAGATCTGGAGCTGGGAGATTGCTCTGGACTTCCCCAGTCTTTTCTTTTTGACCAGTGTGATCATGGGTTTTTATTTTCTTTCTTTTAGCCAGAAAACATCACAAGTCCTAATTATTCACACAGTATTATGCAATGGCTGATAATCATATATGCTGCATACTTTTAGGCATATTTCAAATTTCAGAAGCAGTATTTGGTGTGTCTATATTTCTATGTGCATGACCTTCTCAGTGACGACCTGCATACAAACCTGAACAAAGGTTAAGGACAAAGTGTAATCACCTACACGAAAGCTGTTTGTAACTGCACTCTGCTACGCGGATAACTCAAAAACCGGAATGAAATATTCACCAAGGTAGTTCGCTGCCTGAACGTGGCAGCATGGACACTGCTCTGTAATTGAGAGCACAGGGAATCCAAGTTAGTGCAACCTGACAGAAGTGTGTGGGTCCCACCAGCAGTCAGTGACTTGTTTATGTGGAAAAACTTGGTTGTTTCAACAACTGCAGTGTTCCTCTCAAGCAATTTGTTTAAAGCACAGTGAACATTGAAAAATGTATACCAGCTCCTGAAGAGACATCTGGCTGGAAGCACTGATACTTGCTACGTGGAGAAGTTTGACATCTGCAAAGAAACCAGAAGATCGATTTTCACATTTGATGGCGCAGCTGTGTCGTTGGAACGATGAGACCAAAGTGGCCAAAACGCACAATGTTTGTGATGATACCAGCTGTCAAACATGGCTGTGAATGAGTGATTTCTGCTTGTTTTGCTCATTTTTGCAAAGTCACAGCAGCTCAAGCTTGGCCAAAAATAAGTCATCCAACTGGACAATGACAAGGACACCATGTGAAAGACTGATGAGGTCATGCTGTCAATGATTACTTCAGGGTCCCAGAAAGTTGTGGGAATTCTGATGTTAAGGAGAAACTTTTTTGTTGCTGGTTTTGGCTCATGGAGTGCTCTTAGTTTTGGACTCCTGGGAGACTTTGTTTTTCACATGACTGTACTGGTGTTTAAGGCACTGATGGGGCATTTTCTGACACATTGTTCAGTCTGCGTGTTTGTGATTAGCTCTACAGGGACTATCAAGTATAAAACTGTACTTCCACCCAGTGATTAGAGGCAGTACACTGTTTTACCCCTTTTCTCATAAGAAATGTATTTTATAATTAACAGAGTTTCAGCACACATGAGTAAACTATGATCTTTTCTCTCTCAAACACATGTCTCTCCTCCCTGATTGGGTAGAAGTAACATATAAACTGTATGCTTTGCTGTGCTGCTCCACCGGTGCTGCTTTCCTTTCAGAAGAATTCCCACCTTCTCTCTTTCTGAATTGACAAATTGCTGATTTGGCTCGGCTTTGAAAATTTCACAGACCATCAACTTGTCAGCCTCTTCAGTAATCACAGTTTTGGTTTGGTCGATGCTCATCAGGTCATCCGTGTTACTCCTTAGTCGAGCTTTTTTCTGGCCTGACAGGAGCCACACATCTACCATCTGCCTTGCTCCAATCAGGAGGACTTCAAAGGCTGCTTTAAGCAGCACTGGGGAGATGAAATATCCCACTGCTATTCACACTTACATCTGTTTCCATCCAGTTGTTAAATCTGTGAGTGAAGTACCTTGTGATTACTGCCTTCATGCAGCTGGAACATTGTGAAACAGATGAGCTTGTGCGGAAAAATCCCAGTGAGTATTCTTGGGAGAGTGTCATGTTGTACCTGGTCAAACATGGTTTTGTAGTGATGACAAAAATGACAATATGATACCGCAGTGAGCAGCAAGAGGAAACATTGTTTCCACAGCCAATAGGGGTTCAGTCAGACTTTCTCTTACAAACCAAGACATTACTTTTAATCAGTTACTTGGAAGACCAAAATGCAGGGCATGAACAAAGGAAGCCTTAATGCTGATGTTTGAGTACAAAGACAAAACTCAAACTAAAATAGCAGCAGGAATAAAACCTGGAAAACACGTGGGGACAAGCACAGGAGCTAAACAGATGCAGATGGATCAAATCCTAGACATCAGAATCAGAATACTTTATTAATGTCTAAGGAAATGATGTTACAGCTGCTCCCAGACAGTAACAGACTAAACTATTTAAATAAAACAATCTGTTACAGAGTTTACAAATGTAAGAAACTGCACTCATATATACAAATTGCTCAGTTATAAATGTTGGGTCTAAAGTCAGACCCCGCTGATCCCAGGACTTATTCCCGTGAAAGAAAAACAAGGCAGCAGCGATCGATCGTTTCACTTGCAAGGGAGGCCTTGTCGGTATCTCAGCTCATCACAAATGACCTCGACAATGGCCTCCTCTCGCCTCCTCTCGCCTCCTTTTATTGACAACGTTCACACAATAAACAATAGTTTACAACACGTACCTTCCCCACGTAACCCCCCTTGGTTACAAAGACAAGGCACTGTATGTGTGTGTGTGTGTGTGTGTGTGTGTGTGTTCTCCTACTGACCAAAAGGTCATAAAGGCTGGAGGCAACATCCTAGGTCATAAAGAGGGTAGTCTCCCCCACACCCAATTTATGGTTCACCCTAGATAACACAGTGAAGCCATACAAAGGGGAGGAAGTTTACCAACATCAAACAGACCTTCACCAGGATGTGCCTGTGATAAAAAACACTACCGCCCCCCCACCCAGAACCTCGAGAATCTGGGGAGGGGAGGACAGAAAGAATTCCTTAAAACAATGTACAAATAGTAAACGTAAAAATTACAAACATTTAACAATTCACTTTAACAATAAATATCAAGAATATTGACAAAGAATATTACAGAGGTGAAATATATATGATTGACACTCGAACCTGTGAACTTTCTCATTTGTTATTTTACTGTAAGGAGTGAAAACCCCCAGAGAGAAGCGCAAGTCTGCTTTCGCACATACAACGTCAACAAAGCTACAAGAGATAAAATCTGAGATACGCCTCTGTCAGTGCGCCCCAGGGCAGCTGTGGCTACAATGTAGCTTGCCATTGCCAGTGTGTGAATGCATGTGTGAATGGGTGAATGACTGGATGTAGTGTGAAGCGCTTTGGGGTCCTTAGGAACTGAGTAAAGCGCTATACAAATGCAGGCCATTTACCATTTACCATACAGACACATGTCTGTTAGTAATTTGCAGAGTTAATGAAATTACAAACGTCCCATGTCTCACACACACACACACACACACACACACACACACACACACACACAGAAATCTTAATCACATCTCTCCTTGCATGGCTGGAATCACAGACGCTGTCATTCTTCCGAGCACCAGCAGGTGATTAGTAAACAGTTTCATTGTTGTGTAGTTATGCTGTCCATGCAGACGCTGAACTTTCAGACTGACAAAGACATATGACTTCACTCATCATACAAAAGCAGCCTCCCAAACAAAGTCTTATTCCACACCACCCACTGAAATACTGGAGTGTTACTGAAATTTTCTTTCGCTACTTTTTAATCTAATTTTCCATTTTTGTCTTTCAAATGAGTTTAGATGAAATTATTATCTGTGCAGATATAAGACAAACACATAAAAACTTAAAGTTATGTTTATTTACAAACACTTTTTTTCTGAAGAACTAAAACTGATATAAATATAACAGATGTATCAAAGTCCAGTCACAGGAAGCAGCGCTTCAGGGTTCTTGGTGAAGCTGCTGTAACGTGTGACGAGATCTATGTTTTCATTTTCAAAGATTTAACCTTATACATTAGAATTATATTAATCATACATATACGATAATACAGCTTTTTCCACTGTGTGACGTGGTACTTGATCGACTGGCACAACAACAGCTGTGAAAGAAATGATAGATTTTTTCAGTCAATATCGAGCTGACTTTAATTGGAAAACAGTAACAGTGAAGTATAAATGTACTTAACACAAATAATCAATATATTAAAAAATCAACTTCTGATCAATGGCACCAGTTTTAGGTGATCAGGGTGTTTGATGAAATGTCTTGCTGACCTTTTTTCAGTGTGAAATTTCACTAATTTCTCTTCACATTTAGCAAAAGTATTCAAACATATAATGCACCATGGGAAGTTATGACAGTAGGTATGGATGCAAGAGCGCTGAAGTTTGAAATGCTCCACGCTAATGCTGATCGGTCACATGCGATCATGTAGTCTGATCGCCACTGATCCTATGTGGGAGAAAGCCATGTGCTTCCACAACCTCAGAGAGGGCAGTTTTCATATCCACTGACTTTACTATATATGGTTTCGTGCCCTATGAAGGGTTAAAGCAGCAGTTTGTTTGTTTTCAAGCAATTATAAACACGATATGCTAATGAGTGCAATTACTGTGCCTGTACAAACACCGGTACATTTGTTATCTATAACTACAGAGTAAATAAAAGGAAGCATTTTTAGATAATTCTCCTGCAACTTGTTAAATTGTCTTAGTGTATATCAGATGTTTTCCGTATCCAGCAGCCCTCTCTCTTTCGGATAGGTTTACTACAGGAGACCAACTCAGCAGTCCGATCAAGGACAACAAGAGGTTATTAAGTAAATCTACTCTACACAATTGTTGCCTTCTGCTCAGCTCCCCCTCAGTCTCTGCTAGGGGGCCCCTGTGTGATATGGATTGTTTTCAAGTAACAGGCGGTGAAAATGGCCATCTCATTATTTTTAATGGGTGTTTGAGATGGGTTCCATCGCAGTGGCGGGCTGTCATTTAGATGCCTGGGCAGCGAGCGGGATGAAAAGGAAAAAATGGATGAGGTGTGTGGGGAAGAAACTCCTTCATTGTGGTGGAGGTGTGCTCCAACTATTTCTGCAGCTGCAAGAATGTCTTAATATGTGTTTACCTCGATCAGAGCAGTGGTGACACACAGGGATCGGGGAGGGGGCGGACAAAGCGTGCGTGAAAAGGAGGCAGCAGAAATGGTCTTGTTGCTATTGTCCGCCAAACGCACGTTTGCATCTGGCTGTAACCTTGGCCGTCACAGCACATGGTAATTGTGATAATTTTTCAATCAGCATTAGTAAGTTGGCTAGCGAGCACATCTTTAAACCCCCCTCCCGTCACAGCAACACTGTGATTAGGTACACATATGTTGTATAACGCTGGAGCTGCCAGCAGGCTACACAAAATGGAATTTTTTCACAGTGTTTTCCATCTAGATGAGTTTTAATTAAGTTTCCTTGCTGTGATCCCCAGCGGCTGCTCTAATCAGACCACGGGAGCGTTGCCTCTTGCTTGCTTGCATTGTAAGGTATCCCACAGCATCTGTCGGACCCCCTGCCTCACTGTAACACCCCAGTATCTGCTGTATACTGTGAGAGACACAAAAACACATGCACTGGGGCAAGCGCTTCGATACACCAAAAGACAATCAGTGGGTGGTTGTCACATCATTGATTAAGATTGGTGAGGTTATTAGGATATGCACAGATGCTCTCCGATGAAGGCTAGGCTAAAGCATGCCGGACTGCTAATTTGTAAAAGTTTTGCATTTTTATATATTTTTATGTAATTATTTTTCAATGTGTTCCAAGTTGAGATAGCAGGACAATCGACCTCTGATATGTTTTATTTAAGAGTTTGTAAGGTTGAATTTTTTTTTTAATCACCAAAAATCAGATGAAAAGAAGAAAAAGGAAGTAAAGAAAGGGTTAAGCTTTCCATTCTTTTCTGTCTGCAGTCATTAGTGTGCCTGAATTTCTAGCTCACACTGTATACGTAGCAACACAAGCAAACTGATTTCATTATTGGGCTTCCAATTACATTAACAGAAGTCTGCCCTACGATAATTTTAGAGCTCTATCCTGGTCTTAGTGGAAGTTCAAACAATCTTTAAAAACTAAACGTAAACCATATTTTTTAGACCATAAGGCTCACCGGATTATAAGGCGCATCAAGCGAAACAAAACAGTCAGATCAGTCAAACTTTACTCAACTCATTCTTCTTGCTTCCTCCACTTCTGTACCATTGATTCATTAATGTTGAATTCTCTGCAGCTGCTCTATTCCCATGTTGTTGCAGTAAATGAATGACTAACCTCGTATTGTGGATGGATTATCTCAGTTGTTCTCCTGACTGAAGTTTGGTCCGTTTACAGCATCCTGCCATGCAATTACATTTGTCCCTAACCATCAGGAACCCTCATGTTAACTTTTATCGAGTGGAAAAAAGTTAGCTTCACTGTGTTTATGCTATGCTAACATAGATGTGTCACTAGCGACACAGCTATGCTAACATAGCTGTGTCACTAGCGACCACGTAGCACATCATTATATAGCAGCTAGCCCATCTTCAGTAACCCTACAAACGTCACTGCTGTTTAGTTTTCTGTCTTCATTTATGTTGGAAGTGATAGCAGAGCTACGTTTTAATTGTTTCAGAAATCTCTCAGTCTGAACATGCTATATCATGTTTTCTAACTTCTAACTCTGTTAAATGAAATAAATTCTGTTTTCATGGATGCCTGGATGTTAAACTTAATTGTTACACCTGGTAAAGCAGCAACGCTGATCATTTTATTAAAGATGAAAGAATTCAGACAGTTTTTAACTCTCAGTGATGCCGCAGTGTTCGTTTGACTTTGGGACCTGAATCTGACGGAGTTTAGGACCCAGATTACTCTGCGAGGCTCCTGACTACGGTAGCCGTAATGTTCCAACAATCCATCAAGCGGTGCGGCTTCTAGCTTAGCAAAGTCGGACTAAAACATTGTTTGACAGATTTTTGAGCGGCGTGTAGCACATAAAATCGGTTCGAGGTCAGTAAGCACATCCAGAATTCATACATAAGGCGCACTGTCAATTTTAAGTGCACCTTATAGTGCAGAAAATACGGTAATTGTAAACTGTAAGTGATACGTCAGATGTTGTTGTTGATGTAAAATGTAGGTCTTCTTTTTTTAGCTTTTAGTGAACTGCAACATAGTCCAAATGAGTCATTGGGTTGCAGCTAGCTCCAGTGTATCTGAGGAATCGGAAATGTGACAATAAAGTTATAACTAAATGCAGTACTATTCAGTATCCTTAACATGCTGCACAAGACTGTGTATCAAAAGTTGTAGTCAGTGTTAAAACCAATATAAAACTATATATTCACCAACTTTACAGAACTAACAACATCGCATTTTTTCTTTTTTCTTTGTATGAACACATCAACTGGGAAAATAATGATTTCCTTTCAGCTGGTAACTAATTTCTTGAGCTGATTGTTTTTGTTTATTTATTAAATTTTTTTGTACAATAACTTTATGAAAACTGGCCATTATGAGTCCTTTAAGATTGCCGGTTGGCAATAGTTGACACTAGCTGTGGCCAGGTGAAACCAGCCACAGAGTGTCCTTTGCTTTGGTTGTTCAAAGTTTGCTGCAGTCGCCTGCATTTCACCTGACAGATACAATATAATATACTTTATTGTCCCGTTAGGGAAATGTGATGTGCGCTCAAGCGCGTTCATAGAAGCTGCCTTTGCAAAGAGTCAATAAACATAAAAAAAGATATGAATAAAACAGTGGTTCATATAAAAAATACATATCAACAGTCACTCTACAAAAACTGTTGTTGAAATGCTTGGTTGATGTTGTCAAAAATTAATTTTTAAACTGAATCAGTCTGCATTCAAAGTAGTGGCCAAGCACTGGTGAAATTTGAAAACACCCCTTTAAATGGAGCATGTTTGCCTTTTAAAGTGAAAGTTTTGCCTTTCCACTGCAACCAGTACAAAAAAAGATGCAAACAGCTCAATTTCCACAGTTTCATTAATGTTCTGAGGGTAGTTCATAAGTCTGTGTAGACAAATCAGAGCAAAATATGAAGAACCACAGCAATCCGGTGCTGACCAAAGCCATTGCAAGAAGGTTGTTGTCCAGTTTCATCTACCGAGTACCTGCAGCCTCCAGTAACCACTTGCCAGCTGGTTGGAGAATACCTTTTTTCCCCCAGCGACTACTTTGCAAGAGAGAAAATAGGTAATTAGGCGATCAAAATATTTGCAACTGGAAGTTGCTGACCAATCTTTAGGGCTGTATGACTCGGGGTTTAGAAGTCATTTATACTGACAAAGAGCAACGGTCACTAATCCACCAAGTTGGGGAATGGGGTCATGGACGTTTGTCTCTAGTGACTGGTGGTTGCCAGTGGATTGCAGACCGGTCTCTGTGCGACTAAGGCCTAAACTCTATGAAAAACTGCAAACAAATCAACTGTTGGATACAGGGTGTGTAGTTCATCACTACAATCAGAACAACAGTATAACTGATGGACCAGTCATGGAGAATTTCAATCCTTCTGTTTCAAGTTTCTGTGAGGTTGAGATCGTGAAACTGCAGATGCACATGTGCAAGAGTGAGAATGGGACGGGGAACCATCCAGTAGTCAAGTGGACATCTGTCAGATTAAATTTAGCCATTCATTTAATTTTCATTGGTGGAGAAATAGAATAGAATAGAATAGAATAGAATAGAATAGAATAGAATAGAATAGCCCTTTATTGTTGTTGTTGCTGATCCACGCTCATAAGTTTTATAAGTACTTAACAGTATTTGGGTTTTACTCTTTAATATTGTGAGATCTCGACCCCATCATGTAAAGTGCCCTAAGATGACTTTGGCTGTGATTTGGTGCAATAAAAAACAAATAAATTGAACTGTGCACAAAACCAATTAAGTCGTTGTGTGTTTATGTATTTGTATGTGTTTCTTCATGTTTGTGAAAGGCTCAGTGAGTTTGGGATTTGTGTAGTCGTCAGAAAGAAGGATTTGAGCAGGGCCAAACCAACATGCTGCTTTACTTTCAATTACATGGCTGTTTTGTTTGGAATTTTCAAAGTGAGAAAATGAAAGTTGGAATTGGAAGTGTTCAGTTTCTAGAAGAAAGAGCATTGTCTTTTCATAATTATGCTCTTTCTCCACATTCAAAAGGATTAAATGAAAAATCCAATTGGAGACGGTCGGTAGGTTTGACGCCTTATCTTTGCTCACTTCTCCGTGTGCAAATTTGCTGGTTCATATCTTCGGTGTTCTCACTTTATTTATGGGCTGGATCTAAATTAATTAATCCCTCCTCACCACCCTTTGCTTTGGCATTCAACGTGGAACAATAGACAGCAATGGAAATTAAAGAGTGATTAGAATTAGTCACATTAGGTATCACTGTTTCTAGCACTACTAGTAATATTGACATACTACAGGCATCTGTGTGTCTGTGTGTGTGCATGAGAGACAGAGTGGGTGTAGGTTCAATGTTCTCCTGTTGAGTAGGAGGGAAATAGATTGTTCCTTTTAAAATGTGAGACTGCTGCTTGTTTCTGTTGTCTGAAAACAACAAACCTTTGTTTATCTGTGCTTCTCCCCATGTGGCATCATTAGCAGCAGAGTAAGGTGATAAGATGAGATGACGAGGTCTGACTTTAAATCACATCAGTTTAAGAACAAATCCACAGAGATCTCAAGAAAGTCTTTTAGATTTCACCTGCTGTGCCGAGCAATACGAGCCAAACCCTGACGCACACGCAGCAACACATGCACTCGCACAAACACTGACACACACACCAGCACATGCACTCGCACAAACACTGACGCACACACCAGCACGTGCACTCGCACAAACACTGACGCGCACACCAGCACATGCACTCGCACAAACACACACGCCAACACGTACACTCGCACAAACACTGACACACGCACCAACACGTGCACTCGCACAAACACTGACGCACACACCAACACGTGCACTCGCACAAACACTGACGCACACGCCAGCACATGCACTCGCACAAACACTGACGCACACACCAACACGTGCACTCGCACAAACACTGACGCACACACCAGCACATGCACTCGCACAAACACTGACGCACACACCAGCACATGCACTCGCACAAACACTGACGCACACACCAGCACATGCACTCGCACAAACACTGACGCACACGCCAACACATGCACTCGCACAAACACTGACGCACACGCCAGCACATGCACTCGCACAAACACACACGCCAACACGTACACTCGCACAAACACTGACACACGCACCAACACGTGCACTCGCACAAACACTGACACACGCACCAACACGTGCACTCGCACAAACACTGACGCACACACCAACACGTGCACTCGCACAAACACTGACACACGCACCAACACGTGCACTCGCACAAACACTGATGCACACACCAGCACATGCACTCGCACAAACACACACGCCAACACGTGCACTCGCACAAACACTGACGCACACGCCAACACATGCACTGGCACAAACACTGACGCACACACCAGCACATGCACTCGCACAAACACTGACGCACACGCCAACACATGCACGCGCACAAACACTGACGCACACACCAGCACATGCACTCGCACAAACACTGACGCACACACCAGCACGTGCACTCGCACAAACACTGACGCACACACCAACATGTGCACTCGCACAAACACTGACACACGCATCAACACATGCACTTGCACAAACACACACGCCAACACGTGCACTCGCACAAACACTGACACACACACCAGCACATGCACTCGCACAAACACTGACGCACACACCAGCACATGCACTCGCACAAACACACACGCCAACACGTACACTTGCACAAACACTGACACACGCACCAACACGTACACTTGCACAAACACTGACACACGCACCAACATGTGCACTCGCACAAACACTGACACACGCATCAACACATGCACTCGCACAAACACTGACACACACACCAACACGTGCACTCGCACAAACACTGACGCACACACCAACACGTGCACTCGCACAAACACTGACGCACACACCAACACGTGCACTGGCACAAACACTGATGCACACCCACAAATGTTTGCAATAAATGCAGGATACAAAGACATGCTTTTCTTTTAATAACAACAGTTACCATTAGGTTGTACTTGTCAGTATCGTGCAGTAGTGTGAGTGAACATTGGGTAGATTGGGTAGTACTGTGCAGAAGTCTTAAGCAGCCTCTCATTTCTTTACATTTTGCTTCCAAATGGCCAGACATCCTCGTAATTTGTCTAAAGTGGTTCTGAACAACAGGTGTCGAGACTTTCTAAAGATCCTTTAAATTTTCAGAGGACTGTGTTTTTTGTTTTTTGAGCCACTTAATCCTGACCTATGGGTTATTCAAGCGTGAAAAAAGGCATCTGACTCAGACAGCTTAGCAAAGGTTACATTTTAAATAGTATCTTCAGGCACTTTGTGCTAGCAGCCTGTTGCAAAAACACACGAGTTCAACACATTTATTTATGTGAATCTATGAAAAATATCAAAGATGTCAAAGACTGACGGATGTAAAATCGTTTTGTTGCATCAACAAGGTGATTCCCAAAGAGCTATTAAACGTGCCATATCTCAGCATGTTGTGCAGCGTGTTTTTAAACAATCTGAGAAAACTGGAGAAGAGGACACCCTGTCCAGGGTGTAGTCTGTCTCATGTCCCATGACAGCTGGAATATGCCCAATGCCGGTGTCCTGCAGGTTTTAGATGTGTCCTTGATCCAACACAGCTGATTTAAATGGCTAAATGACCTCCTCAACATGTGTTGAAGTTCTCCAGAGGCCTGGGAATGAACTAATCGTTTTATTCAGGTGTAATATCTGAGGGTAATATCTAAAACCTGCAGGACACCGGCCTTCAAGGCCTGGAGTTCCCCACCCCTGGATTAATGGATAGAAGACAAAAGAAGAATTTTTAAGTTTGCATGTTTCAAAGACAGTTCTGCAGATATTTCCAATTTTCCTAAAAGGAAAATTAAGGAAAGAGGAATGGCTCAGGGCTTTTTATTGTTTTTCTTCTAGCTGGGTCATATGTGGAGTATGCTCTGCTGAAGGATTTAGAAGTGTCTTTTTGCATGTCTAGTAATATTTTGGTATTTGGTTGTGAACTTAAAAAATACAGATTTATGGAAGAGACCTGCTGTTTCCCAAAAGCATGTTATGATGCAAAATCTGGGAATCAATCAAGTGAAACTGTATGTTGCGTTTTACCCACTAGGACGTGACCACTTTTATTCACTTTTTAGCACCAATTAATGTTAATGATGATTTTAATTGTATTTCAGGACATTCTTCATAGAAACGTTCATTCAAACTGCAGTGAAGCAGTTTTTCTTAACATACACACAAAAATAACTCCCTAAAATGACATGTACATGCATGCAAATTAGAAAATGTGTGGTTCACAATAATTTGACCATCAGTGTTGTGATGCACCGAGCTGAAAAGCATTTTTCTTTATTTGACCCAAAAAGTTATATTTACAAAAAAGGATAAATGTCGAGCTCATAAAGGACACAAAGAAACAAGACCGAGCAAACCAACTGACCCAAACAGGAAATGACACATAAAGGTGACACAACAGGGGTAGCTAAACACAGAACAATCACGAACCACGACAGAACAACACAGTCCAGTTTGTTAATAAACTGAACACCAAAAAGAGAAAATCAAAAGAAACACTAAACTTTGAATTTAGATATTTAGTTTAATACAAAAGCTAGTTTGACTAAAGAAAGTACTTCCTGTTCCCCGTTCAGCGGGAACTGGTGGTGCAGTCCAATCACCCCCACTGGAAACTCCCAGGGATGATGGCAGGAAAGGAACCGTAAAACAAACAAGGATTAGTCACAAACACAAAAGTAAGAAATGAATTGAGGTAAATGCATAGTTAGAGTAAATGTGTGCGTTTGCAAATAGAAAAGTACATAAAACGAGTGCGACCATCACAAGTATCATAGAAAATAGAGAAACTGCACCGATTTAATGTTCTCGATGTAGAAAAACCAAAGAAGCGTTGGTGCCGTGGATGCTGTTTTCTGATGCTTCTCTAAAGGGAAACTCCAAATGTGTGTTTTCTTTTTTGACAACAGGGTTTTCATAACTGATTATCATGGCCATGTATCATTAAAAGTGCTACAGGAGATTATTTGGGCTTCGTTCTACTAATTTATGTTGTGTGTTGAAGTGAAGCTTCCCCTGTCATGGTCCTGGGCCATGTTGGCCCAGTATTCTTAGTTTTCGTGTGTTCTTGTATTTTGTTATTTATGCCTTGGTTCCGAGGTTGTTTAGTTAAGATGTTCCTTATTCAGTAACCCCCTGTGTGCCCCTCTGTCTATCTGTGAGCCCTCGTTTCCCCTCCTTGTGTTTTATTCCATGTTTTCCCCAGCCCGTTATGTCCGTGCTCTCCCCGTGCTCTCTCTCCTCCTGTCTGAACCTCTGTGTACTTCCTGTTTTACTTTGACAGTCTCTCCTAAGTATGCGTCATGTTGTGTTCACTCCTGCCCTGTCTTGTTACGATTATCTGTGTCAGCTGTGTTCCCCGTGTGCTCCCACTTCCCTCGTTTACCCTCTGTGCATTTATGTCCACGTCTCCCTCAGTTCAGTGTCGCGTTCTCCCTCGTGACTGTGTGCCCCTCCGTGTGTTTCCTCGTGAGTCAGTTCCTTAGTACTTCCCAGTTTAGTTTCATGTTATTTTGTATCGCCTTTATCCTCTGTCAGCAATAAAGCTGTATTTTGAGTTCAGTCCTGTTTTCCCGTGAGTTTGCGTTTGGGTCCGCTCCTGCCTGCACACAGCCTGATCATGACATCCCCTGGGACGTGCTGCTAGTGATGGTTAGAGTATTACGGGCACTCCTAATGCACAGGACAGCATATGAATACATTTTCACATATTCCCATGCTGAGTGTTGTTCCAGTGATGTTTCCAAACCTGCAACCTTTATCTCGTGTTTTCATATTCAGTTCATATTCTCACTTATCAATCATAATTCAAACGGTTTATGTGTACTAATTAGCAACCTTGGTTACGTTTTACAACTTCACAGACAGCGAGCTTTTTATACATGATATTCTTTTTATGTGTTTTTGTATATTTTTAATATACTAATACTTCTATACTAATATACTAAAGTAATTATAATAATAATACATTTTATTTATAGGCGCCTTTCAGACCCTCAAGGTCAGCGGTCCCAACCCCCGGGCCTCGGACCGGTACCGGTCCGTGAGTCGTTTGGTACCGGGCCGCGAGAGTTGAGGCTCAGGTGTGAAATGTATGGTTTTCAGGGTTTTTATCGGTTTTCAGCGTTATTTTGTTATCGTTTTTATCGTTTACTCTGTTTTCCTGGGTCTTTTCACGTGTGTTATGAATAAATCTTCTTTTTTTCGGTACCGGTACTAGTTTTATGTTGTTGTATTTATCCGCGACACCTTAAAGGCCGGTCCGTGAAAATATTGTCGGGCATAAACAAGTATAGCGGTACTGTGTGGTGTGAGTGAGGGACGTATATTTTTAATATACAAATATACAATTTTTAAAATACTTTTGTATATTTTTAATATACTAATACTTCTATACTAATATAATAATGTATATTTTTAATATACAAAATGGGAAGGATGGGATGGGAAGCGTACAAATAAAAGAAGATTGAACTTTTGCTAAGCTTCATGTTTTGCCACATGCAGTTTGAGTCTTTTCACTCCCAGCCAAAATAATTAGTGGATTACAGGGTCATGCTTGTCAACAGTGAATAGAACCATACTGCTCGCAAATGATGTTGGGGATTCCTAATTCTCTAATCACCTTAGAAACAGGAGCACTATCGATACAGCGGCACTGAAAATAATGCTGCAGTGCTTTTGCTAATGTCTGTGTGCATAAAAAACTTAAAATAGCCATCATATTTTTATTGCCCGTGCCAAAGAGAGGGAAGAAATTTGGGATAGTGGCCATCATGCGTTTTATAGCCAAATATATAAACATTAAAACAAAAGGACTCGTAATTTGTGTTAAAAAGAAAATGGGGTAAAATCAGTGTTTTCTACAGTCTAAACTGGGATCAACTCAAACAGAAAGGTATTTTTCTGTTTTGCAATAACAGCACAAGTTATTTTTTTCAGTATTTTAAAAGACTATTTTAAATGGCACGCGTACAAATCTGTAATGACAATTGCAGTTAAACGAGGAAATGAGAGAGGCACAAAGACTCAGAAGAAGCTCAGCGAGAGCAGAAGCGAGGGAGGACTGCAGCTATGGATGAATAAGAATGATAAAGGACCGTCGCCCAGCCAAAGTTTATCCCCAGGGCTTGTAACATGGCTCTGTTGCTCCAGTCTGAAGGCCCATTTAGGAGGTTAGGGTCAGGCAGCAGCCCAAATCGATGCGCTGAGAAGGGACTGTGGGGCTCCATGCTAATACCTGTTCGGTGATAATACCGCCTGCTGAATCCCTGCTGGGCAATGTCATCCATCACCCTGCTGATGCCACCAGCACAGACAGAGGCGGTGGAAGCAGGAGACGCAGAATTGTAAAGATAGATAGATGGCTTAGAAATTCTCCGGCGTCTTTGCTGTATATCCCAGAGCTGATTTTAATAAAAGTGGTAATAGGGCAGGAGGAAGTCCCTGCAATGTGTCTCTGGCCATTCAGACAAAGAGATAAATGCCAGGTCTCGCAGGTCTCGTAGGACAGAAAGATGTTAATCCATATATTACTTGCCTCAGCCTCAGCGTCACAGCGCTGATACATCATAGTAGTTATTGATTGGCCCCTGTCTCGACAAAGACTGCTAAATGAGATATTTCACCCTCAAGAGAAAAGCTCACTGCATTCATTTTGTAGGTCTACTGTCTGGCCAGTGTTGTTTCACTTCGAGTATAATTTAGTTTCATGCAGCGTCTGCTGGGCCTGAAGTTCTGCTCTATCACCAGCGCAGAATTTCTTAATATTTTTATCTTCATTTATTTTCCCGAGACTCACAGTGGAGTGTTCACATCGTGGACAGAGAGGACAGATGGTTTGAAAGAGGAGTAAAAGAAGCATCTATGTCCACTGTGAGCGATCATCTTTGAACGGAGGTGGGGCTTACAACACCAACTCTCTGCCATCTATAATCCAGCTTTGAGATCCTTCCCAGACGCCTTAACGCCCACTCACATCCTGGGCCATCTGACCTCAGGAAATCACATGATAGGGTGGGGCCAGGTTTCACAGTGAGCTCACCCGAAACCCTGGGTGATTGGGACCCACACCCAGTTTCACACCTTGGCTCGTGTCATTAGGAGGTCCATTGTTGCTCTTGGGGAGGGAAACTCCCACAGGGCTTAAATCTGGAACTCTCCACCGTTTGACCTTAGAACTGAAGAAGCTTCTTGGTTGAAACGTCTTCAAGAAACTTAAAGAAGTCCAGACGGTTTTCTTTCCAAGCTCCTTAGACTATGATGACCTGGATGACTGAGAACCTTCACAGGCATATTTATCAAGCAAAGTCACATCTGACACCATTTAAAAAACTTTTTTAGATACTTTGCTGTACTTTTTGAAATGTTCCTATGATGTTTTCCTGTAGAATCAGATGACAGTTCAAAGTCAAAGTAACTTTATTGTCATCTCTGCTATATACAGTATACAGAGAGTGACGAGACAACGAGGCTCCAGTTTCATTCAGTGCAAAAGACAAACAATAAATATAAGAAGAAAAAAATGTGATTTCCATAAATGAAACCTAAAAAAGGTGAGAGTGTCAGGTGTGTTTGGTCCAACCTGCTTATCACCTAATTTTGAATTTTGAATTTTTCCCAGTTTTGAAGTAAAAACACCGTCTGAGTTTTTTTCACACAGGTTATCTCAGAAAGGAGGAAAACCAAGTGACATGACCAAAAATGATTCATACAGTAGAAACTCGTTTCAGCAACAACTACTGAAACAACTATTAAAAGTAAAAATATTAAGCTCTACCTTAACGCGTCTCAGCGGGCGTGCAGATCAACAAGATTGCAAAAACAAACCACAAAAACACAAAAGCTTAGACACAAAAAACTGCGCTGCTGCAGACCCGCATTGTTTTACCTTTTCAAGTCTGTGTCCTCTGTGTCGCCATCTCCACTGTGATGCATTGAAATGAACGAACAAGCATTAACACAGCAGGTCTGTCTGAACGTGTATTGAGTAACGAGCCCTTTAAAGCAGATATTTTGACATGTCACTGTAGGGAAGGCATCGGTGTAATTAATGAAATTAATGATCGCTGGATTTTATTTGGCTGCTTTTCCCGTGTCATGCATTCACACTAACTGTCACACTGTCATGGCCTTCTGATGCCATTACTTTTAATGTGATTAGTAACAAAGTGGTTCTTTCCTGCTGTGACAAGTCAAGTTATTGGCTTTAATGGCCAGTTAATCATCAACAGTTTGACCATAATTCATGAGCAGCGATACATTTTGTGTTTTCCATCATCCGGATCATAAAGATTTGATCCTGTTTTTGTCCAGATTCAGACAAAACTAATAATACTTATCAGGTCGCGGCACCACCTGCTTCATTACTCCTTTCGTGTCATAAAGGTTAATTCCTTGTAATAAGTCTATTCAGCTGTAACACATTAGCTATTCAAAGTGTGTATTTTGAGTGAAGTAAGTCTATAACCTTTGGGTGAATTTCTTTACTTTGTTCATAGAGAGATAAGAGGATGCTGTAGGTGTCGGTATATTTACAGTCGCTATCTCCTCATAGTGAAGTGGTTTAACTGTTGCCTCTCTTATCACTAGTGTCCTCTTTCATGAATACACTGAACATTTAAACTGATCCGATGTGCCCATCTTATCGCTTCCTCCATCACACGCTATCTTTTTCTCCTTCTTCCTTTCCTCTGCAGAGACAAGGACATTTCAGGAACATCACTCCTTAGTGTTTGTTTCCTGTGAAAGGTTTTTTTTCCCCCTCCTGCGTTTATTCTATTTATACTTTATTTTAGGCCATGTTCAAAGGTGTCACTGTGAGAAGATAAATATAGTCAAGGCTATCAGTGGAGGCCAGTGAGAAGCGTGAGGGAGAGAGGCTATAAAGGCAAACATTCATTCTCATTAGCTCACAGCTGAATTACCGAGCCAATTGACTTCCTATATCTCTCAACTGCACCGCTTGTCAGCGAGTCGCTCTAAAGGCACTGAAGACTTTGTCTCTTTTCTTACAGATGTTCCCTTTCAGCCTATACAGGAGTGCACATTCACATATTCTGCTGCAGCTCAACATTTATGCATTTGTTTTCCCAGGTAGCAGAGCCACTTCAAGAGCGACGTGGATTTTTCATTCGTTATTACTCTCTCTTGAGAAAGGGGAGAAATTGATAAGAGAGAGTGATGATGCAGTTGCTGTGATGGATTTGGAAATGACTATCATGATGATGGCCACAAAGTCTTGCAGGAAATCTTAGGTTGCTTTTATGTCTGTGTTGCTGTGGAGAAAGTGGAGGCTGGAATAGCCGACTATCAGGACTCATCATTTTGGAATAAAAAGCTTAGCAATCATGGACTGTATGTGTAATGTCCTGATGTCCACTTACAGTATTTTGTGCCATTGTTTGGTTGGATGATATGTCATTCCTCTCTTCCTATAGGTCTGGTAAACATGAAAGGCAATGACTGTTATAGAAATTCTTCTGGTATGAGAAACATTTCAGAAACACTTCAGGAAATCTGGGATTGATGTTTGTTTCATCGTTGCTAGGCTGCGATTAATTAGTCACATTGGAGAGTAATTGGCTCCTCCATCACTTCCACATATCAATTAATCATACCAACAAAGAAGACTGATGTGGGCCTAGTTACTATATCATATGGCACTGCTTCTTTCTCACGTCCTCGTGGAAAAATCTGGCTCAATATGATTATCAGTAAATTATCTAGGTTGTCGAGTGTGTTACTTTGCTAATCTGTCAAAAACAGGACAGTTTGCTTTAGGCAGTCGTCCTGTCTGTTCTTTGGTAAAAAGGCTGCAGCATTTATGTGGATTTTGCACTGACACTTATTACACACTTAAACATTTCTGCAAACCAAGTAGGTTGCACTGGCAATAGCACTCTGATGTCCAAGCAGGTCAACGGCTTCCAAACTCACTAGATTTCCAGCTGATTCTGCATCCTAAGGGTCCAACTGGCAACGAAGAGAAACCAAGGCATCCACTCACAAATGCTGTGGTCACAGAGACCCCACGATGCCCCAGAAGGGGCATTTTGGAAAACAGCTTTGGGATGGCAAAGCTGTTTTTCCAAGTGTGAAGAGGCTGCGAGGGAGTATTAGGCATATGGTTCTGTGTTTGATAGAAAATTAGAATTGTGTCGTTAAAAAAACAAAGATTTGCATTTGAAGAACACGTGGATGCACACACATAGTGATGGCTCCATCACAGCACGTTATACTGGCTTACATTTATTCCCTACACAGCAAATTCAAAAGTGTTAAATGTTTTGGTGTTAGTAGTCTTCTTGCAAAAGTAGAGTTAATTTTACTCTAAGCAGAGTCACATTCTTTTAATGTAACTCTGAGGTGTAAAATGATAGTAGTTAAAATCAAGTGTTAAAAATGAGTGTTTCTATGTCAAATCTGGAGGTGTTACAATGGAAACATTAACTCTTGACCTGTTAACTCTGAACTCCTACAGGGGCTATGACACCAATAGAGTAAATTCACAGACTCCGCCCCCAGCACCATAGGCTCCAATCAAAGCTGAAGTGAAGCCGTTTCAGAACATTTTGCTCTACATATTTGAGTTGTTTGCCATGCTTGGTAAGTCATTTTTTCAAAGATTGTTTCAATTATTATTTTGAGCTTTTACTTCTGTGGCTCTTTGGAGTTGAGACAAAGCTGTGTGAAAGGCATTAGCCATGTTGCTCGGTGATAGCATAATAATCTGTTTTAGCTAGCTGAAAGGTATTGTTTGCAGGCAAATACCACAGCCTTGAAAAAAAGCTTGCATGTGAATTTTCAGTCAAACCTTTGGCCAAATACAAATAGAACAATGTCTAGAATGTGAAATGTTGGTATAATGGTGCTACTTGAAGCCTGAAAACGATCGCCCATAAAAAAACGAGCAAACAGCAGTAGCTGACGTCCTGACTGGGTTCTACGTTAGCATAGATCCCTCCAGAGTTTTGTGCACACGGTTTAGGTAAAAATGAAAAAGGTTGAGGTTTTACATTTAGTTCAGTATTACCTGTTGTCTGTCTCCTTGTCTTTTGGGAAAGTACTTTACACAAGTAATGGCTCAAAGAGGATTCCTTTTTTTTTACTGTGCTGCAATTGATTACTGGATTATTTGTGCCATTAATTAGTGTCAACTAATTTTTATTCAATCTCCACATAGGATATGCTTGTGAAGATGGAATATGGGGGAGAGCAGAAGTGCGTTGAAGTTCCACAAAGTGATGAATGAAGGACATGCATATTGTATTGAAGAAATAAGTGATGAGAATGCTGTTATTTGCATTTACCATGTCAGACCTTTTGATAAACAAAATTCTAATGAAAGTGAGAACATGTACACTGTTACATCTTTCAGAAAATGTTTTGAAATTGTGGTGCAAAGTTCAGAATAAATGTTTTTCAAAAACCATTGCGTCTTTTTAGTAAATGTTTATTTCCAAAAGAAATTTCTAGAAGTTCAGAACAGGAAAATTCCCGCTTTTTAGAATGAATTAGAAGATAACTCTTACGTAGTTAAACTAAAATAGTCTTTGAGAGTTAATATATAAACTCTTAACACCTAGTTAGCATTAGTAAGTGTTAAATTATCAACTCCAGACAGATTTGGTGTTTAACACTGAATCAGAGTTAACGTACCAACTCTCCAAAAAGAGTTAAATTAACACTCTCTGGTGTGGACCCATATAGACACTTTAATAGTGGTGAAATCAAGTCTTACAGTGTTAATTTGGACATGCTGGATTTGCTGTGTATCAACATACACTAATGTCAACCATAACTGCTGCTTAGCACTTTCACCTTGACCCAAGTCTCACACACACACACACACACACACACACACACACACACACACACACACACACACACACACACACACACGAATCTGTGATTAGAAAAGGGAATAGATTTACACACACAATTATGCAGACTTTAAAATGCTGGTGTGAGCTGACACCAAAGCTTATCTGTCTCCAGAGCCGGGCAGGAATGAGAAAATATTCACTTGCACAGTATCTGCGTTAACGTGTCAGAAATATGTAAGCGCTAACACCTTTAATAGCTTTTAATATTCAGTAAAAAGTGCTGTAATTTGAAAATCTGTCCCTGACTACAGCGTGTGTGATCGGCGTACCTGCCACTGTCTCACGATTAGCTCCACCTGTCAGTGGCAGGCTAAAGCGTATGACCATTTTATCACCTGTTAAACAATCTCAGTAATGTCTATTCTTCTGTATGCTTACAATCCCAGCCTGTCAGTCAAAGCTCAGTTTACATTTTCTTTTCCTCTCTGTGACTCGCTATAACCAGTAAAGTGAACTCTAATCACTCAGTCTTCTATTTTCTATTTGAAAGTCACCTGGAAGACTTTTTTCTGCGATATAGATTTTGCTTCGTGTCCACTGATGCAGAGAATTTGAATTATTCATTTTATTACAGTTCAGTACCTGATTAGGCCTCTTGGGACAACGAGGGGGTGAAAACGCTGCTTGATTATCATCTTTGTGACACTATTGATTTTATTGTACCTGGTGGGGTGAGAGATTTCCACTTTGGATCGTTCTTACTGGTTCGTGTAATCAGTTGACTTCATGTTATTCAAGCATAGCTTTGGCAAATGTAACCAGCGCCTTCATAACACGCTGTTTAATAATGCCAGAGTAGCTTCATTTATTCATATTAACATTCACAGATGACACGTGATGGAAATCCGTGTGCTGTTTTATAAGCACACGTGTACACATACTGTGCCTTAAAGCCACATTAGTGTTCATTTAGTGTCAAGTTTCTGGCCACCTTAACAAGTTCGGTGCTGACGCCCTTTTTGCGTCCTTCAATAGTCTAACTGCAGTACATTGGTATCAGCTTTTAGAGCGCTTTGCAGAAAACCAGAGTCCGCTATAGTTTGAAATGAGGATGATGAGAGAGGGGGGGTGCACAGCATATGAACTGTACGGGCAACCGACTCTGACAGCGGGACATTTGACGTCACTTTGGTATTCCATCAAACTCAACTAAAAACCAAAATAAAAAAGGAGAAACTGCAACCATACTGTCATTTATGTGCAGCTGTGCTCGTACTCACACAAGCTGTGGCCACACGACAGAGGACAGAGACTAAGATGCGCCACTAAGACCAGATAAATTCAACAGAGTAACAGTCAGTGCTAGATGATTAAAGCCTGTGAACACTGGGCCACATTTACAGGCTGCACAACGATGCCATGAAACATGGATCGTATACGCACACAGAAATGTAGCCACATTTACAGAAATGCTCAAATGTCTGTCTGAGAGCATCGAGCACAAAGACAAACATGAAGCATTTTCTCTATTGTGGATGAGTGAACTCGCCACACACCAGGTCAGTGGACTGTGAGCGCAGAATATCGTTAACACATTCTCATTTGCTTTGCAATTTTTGAGCGAGGTCATGCTTTAAAACTCTATATGGACAAAGCGCTGGGCCACCTACACACAAACACCTACAGGAGCTGCTGGGCCATGGAAACCATGACGCTCCCAGTGGACAGCTTTTGTGCTGATGGCAGAGCCAAAGGATGTTTGGAACTGTGTAATTACTGAGTCAGCAGAGTGTTAGTGACTTTTACGCACTATGTGCTTCAGCACTCGGCGACCCCACTCTTATGTGCTTGAATGTTTCCACTTAGAGCTGAATATCCAGGAGCAAAGAAATCTCACAAACTGACTTATTGCGTCTTATTATCGTATCACGCTCAAACTCGGAGAGCTCTCTGTTGTTTGCAGACTGCATGGCCAGGTGCTTGATTTCATACACCTGTGGCAACAGGACAGGAACACCTGAACAAGCTTGGCCCAATGATGCGCACCCCCCCACAGTGTGACCTACATAGACCCACTCCAAGGTCAGCGTCCTCGTCAGTCATGCTGATTCTGCTGTGAACTGCATGATTGAACAGCCTGAGCTGCGATAACTTGTTGGAGATGTTTTTCACGACCAAACCGTGTTACACAATTTATCATATAGCATCAGTTAGTAAAGTTCAAAACTTGTAGTTTAAAAATTCTTCTTACTGCAGAATTTTGCTAAAGTGAGCTTTTTACATCATTTTGAACAATGCATGCGGTTTGAGAGACCACGTGTGACACATAAGGCATTAGTCCTAATCGGGTGTATTATAAGAGCTGCTTTTATAATTAGAGATGCTGTGACCTACCAGTAATTATATCAGCACATCCACACAGACTTAATAATTAACTAGTTCTTAAACTTTAAGCGCGGTGTGTTAGCGCACCTATGAAGTAAAAAACAGTTTCCTTTGCTGATTCGATCAGTCCTGTCTACACATGGGGGATAATATAATCTAATTTATTAATGGAGTTGTGTAATGTCCATAAATACTCTCTCTCAATTTGGAGAAGCTTATTTATAGATCCTGCTGCTGTTTGGTGCTATAGTTATAAAGACTTATAAAGACAGCTGCAAGCAACTCCTTTCATCTCCTTGTCAGAACTCTTTATTTTTATTACCGGTGAGTCTCGTTAATTCGACCGGTCACTTTCTTCACTGTGGTGAAAACCATCACAGAGCTTTCAGACATTTCAGTCTGGAAGAGGTGCAGAATGTAAAGTGACTAAAGAGAAATTTAAAGTCCACAAAAGGTGTTTCGCTGCCACGTTTGCCTCCATCAGCTGGAGTAAAAACGTTGATGGCACACGACGACCATCTCCTGTCTGTGCTCAGTTTCACAGATGATCTGTTGAAACAGTCTGACAGTCAGGTCCCATTAGCAGAAAAACACTTAATCAACATATATACATGTTTTATGATAAAGGAGCAGCTTTGAAGCTGAAAATGAGTTTGAGCAGACTGCAGCTCTGAGACAGAGACTATTGGGCTACTTTGTCATTTGTTGAGCGATCAGTTCGACTGAAATGTGACTTGTTAAATAGATTTACATACAAGTGAATTAAAAGGACCAGAATCAGGAAAGCTCTGTTCCTTATGATGGTCCAGTTTGCAGGTTGTTCTGGCCCAGTTTAACCAGTGGCTCTACCAGGTCAAAAATGTGTAATAGGGCGATCGTGGCTCAAGAGTTGGGCGTTCGTCTTGTAACCGGAAGGTTGCCGGTTCGAGCCCCGGCTCGGACAGTCTCGGTCGTTGTGTCCTTGGGCAAGACACTTCACCTACCGCCTACTGGTGTTGGCCAGAGGGGCCGATATGGCAGCCTCGCCTCTGTCAGTCTGCCCCAGGGCAGCTGTGGCTACACCTGTAGCCTCCACCAGTGTGTGAATGTGAGAGTGAATGAATAGTGGAAAAGCGCTATATAAATGTGTTTGATCATTGATTTGAGCTTTGTCTCTCTTTTTAAAGTATTCAAAGTGAACCCAGCTGTGTGAGGCTTTTGGCAGATGTCTCTACAAACATGCACCAATAATTAAAAGTCTTTACTTTTTTAGCTTTAGCATTAACTTTACTAACAATAAGTCTTATTTGTACTTGACACAGAGTTGGCAGAAACTCACTGTGTGAAGAATGTTTAATTACTTGTAAACAGCAATTAAAAATGAGAGAGTAACTCTCTCAGAGCGACCTTGATGAAAACTGTGTTAATATTGTTTTTTAAAAAAAACTTTTATTCCACAATGACTAAAATAAATAAATAAATAAAAGCTTTAACATTTCTTCCAGCTTTTTGTAATATACTTTCACGACATTGCCAAGGAATCAAGGAATTATGGAGCTTCATTCTCTTGTTTTCCTGTTTTTCCTCTTTTATTTATCCTCCATATTCCTTCAGGGATGACAGCTAAGTATTTGCAATGAAGGCTTCTCAAAAAGAACTAAGCAAAACATGACAATAACTCTCTATAATACGATAAGTAGCTTAGCTAACCACTTTGCTGCCACACAACCTCTAAACTGGTCTCCCAAATCTGTGGCTTCAACTTCAGGGCTTCTTGTGTCAAATCAAATTCTGGCATTAACAGGCAGAGGTTTGATATTAAAGCCCCCGGGTGATGCAAGATTGGGTTTGAAAAATGTTTGCAATTAATGTGTGCAAAAGCATAGCTAGTGTTGCCTTGTAATTCAGTCCAGTGCTTAATTTAATACACTGGGGCTGCTTTCAGTATTGGTGTTGGCAATCTAACTTTCGGTTCATCGGGCTGTGGATAGCACAGCTACTAATCAACACGTTGGCCTGTGGCAGTGGGGCTGTGCAGAAACCGGGCCAACCATTAAGTACAGTGACTCATTTAAACCAAAGACAGAGCAGCTCATGAACAGCGCAACACACACGATTGTTCACTGCCTGATTTTACATGATACATGATACGACTACATGTTCAAATGTAGCCTGCTGTGTTATCTGATGTAACATATAGCCAGAGTCCGCCCTATTCTCTCTCGGGCAAACACGGAGATGCTGATGCATGCTTTTATTACCAGTCGCATTGATTACTGCCCTGCTCTCTGGTCTTCCTAAGAAGAATATTTCAACTTTACAACTTTTACAAAACTCGGCAGCTCGTGTGCTGACGAAGACCAGAGGGCGGGCCCACATTACACCGGTTTTAGAATCGCTGCACTGGCTCCCCGTGTGTTCAGGATCGATTTTAAAGTTCTTTTATTGGTTTTTAAATGTCTTAATGGTCTTGGGCCTTCTTATCTCTCAGATCTGCTTTTACCATATGAGCCCTCGCGGACCCTGAGGTTCTCTGGCACTGGCCTTTTGATTGTCCCTAAAGTCAGGACACATACTCACGGAGAGGCAGCTTTTCAGTGGTATGGTCCTCGTCTGTGGAACAGCCTGCCGGAGGAGCTCAGGGCCGCAGAGAACGTACATGTTTTTAAGAACAGGCTCAAGACCCACCTTTTTAATTTAGCTTTTACTTAACGTTTATCTATTTTATGCTTATTTATTCTATCCTGTTATTCTATTATTAATTTAGGCTTTACCTAATATTTACTGATTTTATTCTTATTCATTTTTTAATCTTCTTACTCTATTTACATTTATATTTATATTTATATTTATATTTATATTTATATTTATATTGTATCCCGTTCTTATTTATTTTATCATTTTACCCTGTATATATCCTATTGGGTCATATCTCCAGTGTTTCCTCAGAGGGGGCTCTCTGCACCTGGGCTGTGATCGACCGTGGCTGCTGGGGCTCTGGGGGTCCTCTCAGCCTGGCTGGGGGGCTTCTTTGCCTCCCTCCTGCTGTGTGCCCAGCCTGGAGGCTGCGGTCTGTGACCGGCTCCCGGTGCAGACGGCTCCCTGTGATAGTGTTTCCTCACTTGGCTCATGCGAACCCAGCCCAATTTTACTCTTTAAGTGTGCGCGTGTGTGTATGTGTGTGTGTGTGTGTGTGGGGGGGGGGGATATGTGTGTATTCACATTGTTTATGTTAATGAGAGTGTGGGGAGTGAGTTGGAGGGTGGGGTGGGCTGCTTTTAACCATGTAAAGCACTTTGTGCTACATTTTTTTTGTATGAAAAGTGCTTTATAAATAAAAATTGATTGATTGATTAATTGATTGATGTATATTGTGACCAAATTATGTGATGCATTTGAATCCAGTGTTTTTTAAAAATGTTAATCCTGAACTAGTAAATCATTTCCCCTCATTAAAAAAATAAGAACACTTTAGGAAATAATAGCCGGCATTCACAAACCACAGGAATGGCAACGATACACAAAATGCTCTGATTCTCAGCCCTGTCGCTTTTGAATTTCCTGATTTGATAGCTGCACTGTGGCTTATTTCTAAATTACTGCCACAATGTTAGCATTCATTTCCTCCGTGGGAACCCAATCCACTGGTGCATGAAGTCAACAGGCACTGATTGGACTGAACAAAGTGCAAAGCAGAAGACAGAGCGTGAGTGCGGCAGCGGCCCAGCCGCCAAGGAGTTCAGCAGTTTCTGAAAAAAGCAAATTGCCTGAATCAGACCATGACCACGCTGTGTGGATAATTCACTTAGTGTGAACCAGGAATGCAGATCATTACAAAAATATATAATTAGATTCAATACAGCATATAATTGTAAACTTTTCAATTAAATAATAATAAAAATGTTTGGGGCAGGCTGGGCTTTTAATAACACGTTACAAACTTTTTGCCAGTGCAGGTGCAGCACGTCCACACGAGTCACACGTTCAGTTTAGCTTTAACATTTCAAGTATCCAGCTGAATGTGGATTTAGCTGTATATTAAAGTGAATGCAGCACATTATTATTATTTTAAAATTAAACAGTTTCCTTTGTTTGATGGTCTCAGGTATAAGAAAATTCAGTGTCAGTGACATTTTCTACTTTCCTCCCGCAGGAACTGGATTGATTGAAGTGCTGGACTGCCAAAGTCATATTCACAGCCAGCGCCTCCTCAGGCTCCAGCTACCATCATTTATTTAATGTGTCAATACACGGTCAGCGAATGATCACACAGTGCTGGCAATAACCTACTTTACTGTATGTTTCTGCTGTCTGAGGACTGCACGTACATTTAGTCAGGCACATACGTTTTAAACAGTTGCGCCTTTTCTTTGACTTTAAATCCTGTGATGATGCTGCAGAGGCAGAATTACAAACAATCGAGATGAATTATTTCAACTACATTATTTCACTTTTCATTACACAATGTAATTGATGTCACCATGAAAGTGCTTTTCAGAGAATTGCCTTTGAAACTGAGGCCTGTTGTATAAAAACGTTCTAAACAGTTGATGCAATATTACTGTCGAACCCCTTGAATTAAAGCTGAAAGTCTGCACTTCACTCACATATTGATCGTATGATTTGAAATCATCAGAGCTGGTCCACAGAAGCAAAATTACAAAAAATGTGTCACTGTGCAAAAACTCACAGATCTGTGAAACTGATATGATTTTGATAAGCAGTGAAGAAACCGAGGCAGGAACTGCAGCCTGGGCTGCTGGATATTACACACAGGGTACGCTGACATAAGCTAACAATGATCAACCTTGAGCAACTGTAGCTGTCTACACTCAGTGTAATTTAACGTAACCAGCTAAACACAGTGGAAATGTTTTGGTGAAGTCTCGTTGTTTGGAATGATCATAAGTACATAAACGTGTGACCATCGTCAGAGTTGTTGTCCCAGCATCATGATTGACTTCATTCCTGAAACCTTCGTTTTCTTCTGTCTCTAATCTCAGCACGCTGCTATCCTTCTACACTCCTCCCCTTTATCCCCCCGCTGACCATGACCACCACCGTCATTCATTCTCAACATTCACGTATGCTCACACTGGTTACTGGTAGGTTACTGGTTCAGGTACCAGCTTCAGGACACTGATGTAGTATAGCCTCTGTTATAGCGCGTACACTGGTCACTATTATAGTCAGCTCGCTTCCACTACTGTAGATCTATTCATAGCACTGTGTGTTTACCACACACCGGTACATCTGTATATATGTAGCACATCTGTATATTTGCTGTCTGTATAACAATATTAACATCTGTATACTTAACTTATTTGTGCATAACTATTCCTACCTTCTATTCTACCCCTGTCTGTATATAATCTGCTCCTATTGCAATTCTAATCAGTTGCAAACTGTATGTCGTTACCCTGCATTTATACATGTTTAATGACAATAAAGTTGAGCCCAAAACAATGTTGTTGTTGTTGAACAGGTAGTGAGTAAAAGAAATGACAGGTCCAAGTAAGGTCCAAACTTCAAGTCAACACTTAGTGACGCAGCCAAAAAAACAAAGTAAGAAATAGGAAGAAGACTCCAACCTTCTCTGACTGACGACCTCCATCTCTGTTTGGTTATCACTTTTTCTGTGACCTCAGTAGAAAATGTTGCGAGGTCATGGGAAGGTGTGGAGGAAAAGTGAAGAGTGGTGAGCAGAGAATCCGACTACATCAGATTTCTTAACAAACGTGAGAGAGGATGTCAGCGGCGTGGGGGCGATCAAATCATTTCTTCTTTTTCCTGCTATTTTGAGTAAAAATCCACTCTGTCCATCACTTATCCCCACAGAGCTGAACTAAAAATGAATTCATGACGACCCTCAAGGCTGGCAATATAAAAACAGACATTAGTCTTGTAAACGACATTATACAGAACCTTAAACGCACTTTGATCAATAAATACAGCTCATAATGTTGATTTAGAGCGCTTCTATAAATCTGCATTCTTCAGGCAATTCGATACCTTAACAAGAAGCTGATTTTATTAGAGCACAGTAATGTTCATAGTTCCACCGTGGCTTTAACAGCCTGCTGTTGAATATTCACAACGGATCAGCAACACTCTCATCAAACATTCACATGGGCCAGTTTGTCATGGTGATCGTTTTCCTGAAATTCCAGCTGATGCATTCCTATCAAGGATGGCGTTAGCACCCCTACCTTTGCTAAAGGAAGCAATAAAGGAAGGAATGAAGCACTTTTCCTTGGTAAGTGAAGAATTCACACAGTTCTCACTAAACTCAGTTGGATATCTTCCAAACCAAAGCTGAATGTTTGAGCACTAAGCTTTCTTGGCTTTGCCACGAGTCATTTCAAAATAAAAGAATCAAATGATGCTGAATCCGGTTAATGGCAAAAAACAGCAAATGGCAAAGAACACTTAGCCGAGGGGCTTGATGTGGGATTTAGGGCTCTACAGTCTGCATAAGCAAGAAACCAAAAGGTCAGAGGACATAACAAAGTGAGTTAAAACAAAAGCACATGAAAGTGTTTATAACTAACAGTTTAGAATATTATATTTAAACAAGAACCACTCAGAGAGTGGAAAGCTCCGTCAAGGCAGCTCACTCTCCGGGCAGTATTTACCTTTAAAGTAATAGGACTGTATTCTGTATATTATTATTACTGTATAATTTAGCCTTTACTTTAACAAGTTTGTAGTGCAGTGAAAAGATGTTTACCCTGATTACACAAACATTAGAGTAGGTAATGGATAATAGGTAGTGATTTTTAAATAACTGGACAGGAACAATAAAAGATTATTAAATATTCTATTACTCCTGACAATAATTTCTTTACAGATATGCCACTTTTTGGGGCTAATTTGAAGGAAAAGCAGATGTGAATTGTAAAAATGAGATTAGAAGTCTGGATGCAAACTATAATGTGATTTAATATCACAGGCAGTAGGATTTTCAGTTTAACTTTTATTTTGAGCATGATAAATCTATACAGTCTATAATACCTCTGTGAAATATTATTAGTTCAATCTATTGACATTCAAGGAGAGGTCAGAGGTCAGATGTGACATGATACGGTGCTTTCTATGTTAACAATACACATCACAGTTGCGAGAATCATAGTTTCTAAGCCCCGCCCCCTTGATCGTTGCATGATGGTGTGAAAATCATGCGCCGTTTATTTGTTTTTTGTTTTGCTTTTATTTGTTGTTTTTTGTATTTTAATTTATTAGAATCTATTTGAATCTACTGTTTTATTGATATCTTTTTCTCTTTTTCTCTTTTTCTCTTTATTTGACACAAAATGTGTCAGAAAGGGGGGGTTTGGGTTTAATTTGAAATAAGGAGCTTTATGATCATTTTATGACTTTTTGGGTGTTTGATCATTTAGCTACGGTAAAACTTACGCATGAGTAATTGCTTATATTCTTAAGCTTAACTGATTGAAAATGTTTGTTTTCTCTTTGATCTCTTTTTATTAGAATAAGCAGTTATAATCATTTTCTTATACATATTGCAACGTGTGCTCATAAAGAGCTGTTAAGCACTCAGCCCTACGAAGGTCAAAAGCTTCGTTCAGCGTGGCTGTCTGAGCTGATATATTGCAGGGACGGCGTGGAGTGTGGGAAACGTGTGGGGGGGGGGGGGGGGGGGGGGGGTGAGACGGTTGAAACAAAAATGTTGCAGATAAAACTTGTCTAACGGTCATTAGCTGTAACTTTTGCACGTCATGTATCTGCTTGAAGCAAAAAGGGGCGTAAACCCTGATAGACAAAAAATTTGGAGTGTGCTTTGTAGCGGAGAGTTATGCTGATATGGTGATGGTGTATATCTGACCCTGGGTGGGTTTAATAAAATTAAAAGTGTTGCTCACACACATAAAGAACATTGAGATTAAGTAAAGATTAAGTAACGTTAATATGAATGATAGAGCCCAGAACATGAGATTTTGAACCCACTTTGAATAATTAAGGAACAATAGATGAACACAGTAGATTATTGAGGCGTAGCAGAGAGAGGCCTTTTGTTTTCTATCCTTTACAGGAGAAGATTCCAGGACCACAGCGACCACAGGGGTGGCGAGAATCCTGGAGGGAACCCGAAAAAGAAGCACAGAGAACCATAGCTCCACAAAATGTGTTGTTCGGATATGCGCTACCCGCTAAAGGGGGCGAAGAGACCAGGACTAAGTTTTAAAGATGAAACGGGTTAACTCTATAGAGGATGTTTCCAAAGGTTGACAAAATAATCGAGGACCTTTTACCAGAAAAAGCTAATTGTATCTGTTCGGAGGTTACAGTGAGCACTGAGGGAAGTCAGGAGTGGGTTTAAACTGGGATTCTGGGTAAAAAAGGGGGTGCAGGAAGTAGATTTAGGGCATTTCCCATTTCACAGGTGCTGTCTTAGAGTTTGATTTATTTGTTGTGGATAGAAGTAATTATGACAAAATAATAAGGAAACCTTGAAAACATACAACCCGTTGAGGGGACAGACAGGGTTGGGCAATTGAAAGGTTTCGTTTTGTTTAGCAGAATCTCTTTTGTTATATTTTAGCTTTTAACATGCAAATAAACTTAATGGGATAAATTAGGAATTATGTCGTGTTTCTTAGGAAACACGGAAAGGGGGAGAACTGTCATGTGATTAATATATTCTTAGTGCTTATTTTCTTTATTATATTGTTTTATGTACTTTAGTAATGAAGGTTTGCAAAGCAAGGCCACTTTTGACTCACAAACTAAGTGCTCAGCCAGACTGGAAAACAGGAAGTTAGTCTAGAAATATACAAGTATATTAATAAATACAGGAAGCCAGACAGAAAAGAGGAACTTGTATCATATAAGGAGTTGTTGAAACTGTGTGACGTGTAAAGTACCAAAATAACACCTATATGAGACACATTTTATGATGTGCAGAGCTCTCGCTTCCAGAAGATGATTGAATAAAGAATTATAAATGTTTGACCACTAAGAGTCGGGTTTCCTCTGTTCTATCATGGGGATCAAAGAATCGGGTTCTAATAAACGTGACCTTGGGTTTTTGAAAGGCGCCCTCAAATAAAATGTATAATTATTATTATTACTACCATTCATTCATGCATTTCGCTCATTCCCGCAGCTACCTAAGAGAAACATTAACACTCGTTCCCATCATTTCAGATTCCCACAGAGAAACCCTGTTAACATCCTCAGTAACACATTTTGCATTCACTTCACTCCTGCGTCGGTGAATCCGCTGCTTCGGCCCGACCTGATACTCCTCGGCAGAGGCAACAATGGGTTAGTGGCTGCTGCTTCGGTTCCAGCCAGAGACACAAATCCCCTTTGTGGGCGTGTCAGGAAGGACATGCGGTGTAAAACCAAGCATGCAGAGGTAGCTTTTATTTAAACACTGACAAGAGAACAAGTCAAAACAGATGCATCTACGTACAAATGTAAAATAAATGAACTCTTTGGTCTGCTGGCTCCTGGTCTTACCCTTTTGTTATTATTTCTTGGTATTATCCATCATTTGTTGATGTTTCCCAGATGCTGGACGCTTTCATCTCAGTGCAATCTGTGGATATGTGTGATGCCCACACTCATATTTTTCCACATCCAGCAGAGACAAATTCCCTTAAAACGAGAGATGTTTTCCTTCTTCAGTCCTGATTTAAGTAGTGCTAGTTGCAACCATGTGATCTGAATTAGCAATGCTAACAAGTTGTATCATTGTTTACAGGTCAGTGAGTGCAGGGCATGCAGTTTACAGCATTACAGTTTACTCTCTCCAGCATTCAGAGTGAGCAGTGCTACCGTCATGTCCTTTAGTTTCAAACTGAACAATGATAATGGAGAGAGCTCAGAGCAGGCCACATGAGAACTGGAACTGTTGTGGAGATCTGAACCAACACGCTGAACTCAGTTCTACTTAATTTTATTTATTTATAAACTGCTTTTACTTCTATCTTCCTGTTCAGTGAGAGAAATGTATTAATGTGATGCATTAAAGTCCAATTCAGTCTCTGGGGTGACAGTGGACAGGTGCTCGTCACTGTAAGAACATCAGTGTGTGATGTGATAAACTTCACGACTGAGAGAGTTTGTTCATAAAGGGAGAGCCTACGAGAACCAACGTCTTCTCCTTATGTGTTGAAAATGCTCCTCTTCCACAGAAGAATAGAAATCCAACAGACTACAGACATCAGTGGATCAAAACTCAATTTATTGCTCTTTTAACAAGTTACAAGATCAACAACATGGTCATTTTTAGCACTCATAATACGATGGGAAATTACCATTTAATAATTTCACAAACTTTATCTTGCATCCGCTTCCAAAACCCAACATTTTTCCCTTTGGACAGCCATTGGTTGCAACATCTGCCAATTTGTCCCATTTCATCCCAAGCCTTTCCAAGCATGTACTTACCTGCATGAACAAATCACTCACTGCTGTAGTCCCTATAATTCATTGCTGCCGGCTCCTCTGTCATTTCAAACACTTTCATTATCCCACGTAAAAGATGAGTAACTGAGCCGCGTCACGCACATCACGACTCTCGCCCAGAGAAAAAGTTTCCTGCAATGTCCTTGATCCATCTTGTTGTGGTTTGCACAGTGCATCAGATGCTTCTTTTTTCCTCGGGGCATGTTGGCACAGCAGAGTGGACCAAACACGTGAATAATCAGAAAACAACTGACTGTGTTTTCTCTTTATGTTTAATCTTGTAACAGCGATTCAAACGTTAGTTCTTACACAAACTAAGCACCATTTCCTGCTGCAATCTTCTTATTAATGTTAGCTTACAAGCTACCAGATCTCATAAACGTCGCTTCCAGTGCATTTGGGAGGGAATCTGCATTTTCCTTTGACCTCACGTGGGTCTGTCAGGGACTGTTGGGTGGTTTCGGTGGGCCGTAAAATGCCGCGGCATGCTTTAGGGTGTATTTAAGTATGACCATTGTTTGGGCTACAACATTATATAATAATGCATGATTGTAATCTAGTTCCACAACACTGCCCATAAACATCAACAGCCACACCCCTACTTGCTTTAAATTCAGAAGATTTCCACTTTAAGGTTATGTCTGTTGTTTCAAGAAAGTTATATACTGGCTCCTGACACTTCCTACTTTCATCTCCGTAATATTGACCGTCTTCGTCCCTCGCTCACACCACACAGTACCGCCATACTTGTCAATGCTCTTGTCACATCTCGTCTGGATTACTGTAATTCTCTTCTCTATGATCTACCTCATGAATCCCTCCATAAACTGCAGTTGGTTCAAAATACAGCTGCTCGTATTATTTCCAGAACTAGATCCACTGAACATATAACACCTGTTCTTAAACATTGGCTCCCAGTTCACCTCCGTGTCAAGATCCTGCTTCTCACTTTCAAAGCGCTTCATAACCTCGCTCCTCCATATCTATCCGATCTTCTCCATACATACTCACCCCTTCGTACACTCCGCTCTTCTTCAGCTTCCCCTCTGTCAGTTCCACCTGCTCGCCTGACTACCATTGGACTCAGAGCCTTTAGTTGTTCTGCCTGAGACTTTGGATGCACTTCCAGTTGCTCTACGGACCACACACTGTCTCACCACTTTTAAATCACTACTCAAAACCCATCTGTTTAGAATTGCATACAGCTGATCTGTCTTAGGTCATTTTTACCTTGCTCAGTTTTTATATTTGCTTTTATACTTTTATGACTGTTTATGTCTAAATTTTATCTACCATGTTTGCTATATATACATTTTTCTTGTGTTTTTTATGGTATTGTTTACGTGCTACTGTAAGGTGACCTTGAGGGTCTGAAAGGCGCCTATAAATAAAATGTATTGTTATAATTACTTGTGCATCTCAAAGTATAAACCGGATCTTCATGTAGAGCATAATAACTTGTGATGAAAGCTAGCTCTGCAAAACAACTGTGTAAAACACCACAATATCTAAGCCTGTTTGTTAGCTAACAGATTGCAATGGTTGCCCGTATACATTTCGAAAGGTGGTCAAACTTAAACTCCAAAGACGGACTGTTGACCTTCAAAATTGCACCTTTTAAATTATGTTGGCTCCAGTATTTATTTTCCTGACAACATTTTACTTCTACTCCCTCTATTTACACAAATTTCTGTACTTTCTACTTTCTAGGCTTGTTACTCTTGGTTCAGAGGGGTAACTGAAGGCGTTTATACTCGGGGGTGTGAGTACAAGAAAATAATTATTATAATATGATGTGTTAAATTTGTTTAGATCAGAGGAATAAGGAAGGATTTATCTGTGTTTTCGTTTGGCTTAGCTGTAGCCTGAGAGTGTGTGTAATTGTTTAGAGGGAAAGGAATTTATGGACACTGGGGGTCTGCTGTCATAAAAGGAGACAGGAAGCTACAGTTGGGGGTTGCTGATGCTTGTACCTTTAATAAAACTCATAATTGTTATAAACTTAGAAGTAGGTTTGTAGGAGACTCTCCACCTTATCTGTAAATGTAAGACAAGAGTGGGGGTCTCAGTGTTTGTAATATGTTAACTGTGTTTTCTATGTTGTGTAGAGGAAGTTGGTGTAGCTTGGGTGAGGAGATTACTTTTATGACCGTCAGGAAGTCACGTACACATCCACACGCACACTCACTCACTCACGTGCACTCACACATGCACACAGGTACGTGCATACATTCACTCACGTGCACTCACATAGACATACGGGTACGCGCGCACACAGGCACTCACATGCTCGTGCAGACACACACAGACACAGAGTTTGCAGCACACCGTGGGGGTTTTATGATGGGGTCACTTCTACAAAACTGTGTTTCACAGACAAAGGAGTGAAGATTTGCAGAGGGACACCGGCCTTGCACATCTCCCCTTCTAGAAGATGAATAAAGGTTTTGTGAAAATGACTACTGAGTCCGGTGCTGTCTCTGGATGCCTGAGGAATAAAAAGAACCGGGGTGAAACTGATTTCGTAACACAGGTTAAGTGGGGTGGAGTGCAGGGTACTGGACAAGGTGGTGTGCCGTGTGATTTTTCTAATACGTGCCGTGGCTGAGGTTGGGAAACACTGCGCTACACTACCATCATTCCCTTTTTTTTGGGCGGTGATTTTCATTTTGACATGTTCTTCTTGGCTGTTTGTCTGTGCGTATATATGTGGTAAATGGTAAATGGCCTATATTTGTATAGCGCTTTACACATCCACATTCACACACTGGTGATGGCAGCTACACTGTAGCCACAGCTGCCCTGGGGCGCACTGACAGAGGCGAGGCTGCCGGACACTGGCGCCACCGGGCCCTCTGACCACCACCAGTAGGCAACGGGTGAAGCGTCTTGCCCAAGGACACAACGACCGAGACTGTCCAAGCCGGGGCTCGAACCGGCAACCTTCCGATTACAAAGCGAACTCCCAACTCTTGAGCCCCGGCCGAAAGCAAACCACCAGTGTTGGTATTTATAAGGTATTTCTTGAAGAGGGCAGTACAGTGTTTCAGTGGTTAGGGATGTTAGCTCACAGCAAGAAGAGTCTGAGTCTGAATCCAGCATCCTGCTGGGACCTTTCTGTGTGAGGTTTTTCCACCTTCTCAGAACAGAGAACAGAGGAGAAAAGGCACAGCTTGCAGGTACTCTGGCTTCCTCTCACAGTCCAAAGACTTGGTTAGGTTAACTGGCAATTCTAAATAGGTTATATCTGTGAATGTGAGTGTGAATGCTTGTCTGTCTCTCAGTGTTAGCCCAGTGATAGACCGGTGACACATGCACTACCCTGCTTTTTACCCTATAAGCCTGCCCCTATGAGGATAGGCTACAGCGCCCCGTGACCCTGAGTTGGGACGAGTGGATACATTGTATCACAAAAGTTACATAATTATATTTTGAGGAATTTGTTACAACTTGGCTGCATGTAACATCACATGACACAGTTACTACTACTGATGTTGGAAGTGTAGCAGAGTTTTAAATACAGTTTGTGTTTTATTGCAGCTGAACATGGGTGCATGAGAGCAAATGTACAGGCTTTATGTTTTAATATTCACCTACAGGGATTTTATTGCCCGTATGAGGATAGAATATTCATCCCTCTCTTTTGTTAATCCAAATATTTTTTTTTTATCTCTAATTCAAATTGACTTTACTCGAACAACTTAACTACAAAGCCTTTGTAAATGGGGCTAATTGAGTTTGATGAGCTACATGTACAAATACAGTTTTCGGCAGTGAACAGTTACATAGACAAATCACAAAACTTATACCTGTCAGAAACTCTCTTCTGTCATGTTTTCAAAATGTTTCTGTTCCTCATTTTTCCTACAGAAGCTGAAAAATAACGCATTGTGCTGCTTTGTGAGGAATGCATTCTCAAAACAGAGCAACTGTTCTTCACTTTTTACAGTTATCGATAGTAATGCCTGACTGCTCAGCATGCGTTACGAGTGACTCAGATTCATATATTATGCAATTTAAAAGCAGAGGGAGGGACAGGCGCCTGCAGAGGTAGAACTGGATGCCTCGCACTCACAGACAGGAGGTGGTTAGATCTTTTCATGGATGTGGTGTTGAAATCTACCAACCTAGTTTTTGTTAAATGATTCTCACTTCATCAGGAGTGATGTAGTGCTCTGAAGTGTTACAGTAATTACTGAAATGTATGTAAAGCTGCCTTAGTGTAAGTTTTTCCAGGGAGTGAACGTGTAGAATCCATCTGCTGAATTTTATAGTGAACAGTAGAAAAATCACAGCCTTCAAGACTGCAAAGCAACATTAGTCCAACAGTGAAAACAACTTGGTAACCGAGGGAGTGCTGAGACCTCCTTTTTTTCTACCCAAGGATGACTTAATAAAAGATTTCAGCCACATCAGTCAATCTTAGTACACATATTTAAGGTATAAAAATGAAGAAAACCCTCATGCTAATCATACATCTCATATCATGTTGTAAAACCTTGTAAAGGTCAAGCTGAAATTTATAACGCTAATGGAGTTCTTCATGCTGAAACGCTAACAACACTGGCTCTGTCACGAGAAGTGTGGAGCAGGAGAGGAGGGGCCAGTATGCAGACTCCAGGAGGCGAAACGTGTACTCCAAAATTGCTGACAGGCATTGCTGAGACCCAGTCTAACTAAACTGAAAACTGACAGGCAGGCTGGCACACAGTAGAGGACAAACATGAGGGTAGATCGCGACGCAGACAAAGGAAAAAACAGAGGGAGCAATCAGGGAATGGGAGACCGGAGGGAAACGCAGATGGGACAAATCAGGGCCAACGAGACAAGGGAAGCAAAATCAGATACATTAACATGAGACACAGACTTTCAAAGTAAAACAGAACACAGAGACGCAGACTTGACAAGGGGACACAGCTGACAGGGGAGACAGAACCAGTGTTGGGTAAGTTACTTTAAATTAGTAACGTAGTTACATTACTAGTTACTTCTATCAAAAGTAACTCAGTTACTTCAAGTTACTTGTTACTTTCAAAGTAACTAGTTACTAGGGAAAGTAACTTTGGTTTTACTCAGAATTCTCTTGTTAATGTGTTGCTTCCCTAACTGGATGCCCAGCAAGGATGCCAGTCTTCTAGCTTACTTGCATGTTAGCACTATCCTGCCACACGTGCTCTGTGCCACCTACCAACAGAAAGGAAAAGATAACGTGCATATTTCCACGAGAGAAATCCCACGCCTGGACCGGCGTTGACTGCCGCCATGATTCTAGCCTACGTCACAGCGTCATGTGCGCTTTTTACATCCAACAGGAAAACTGCAGTCGTGGTGCTTTGATTGTACTCGGAACTCAGAAATTCTGCCTTCTGAATAGGAAGATGTAGGTAACTCCAGACTGCAGATGAGCTGCATACAGAGCTGGACTGGGACAAAAAAATCGGCCCACCATTATAGGAAAAATCATAAAGCCTTTGAATGAAAACAAGCACTGTTGTCACAGTGATGTACACTGTCTTGCTGGTATATGCATCAATCTAATAAACTTAAACCTCCACCATCCTCCCTATTCTGGTATTCTAAACAGTACTTAGCTGAAACACCAAGACTGCTTGGTCCAGTTAACCTCCTGAACTAGCTACAACACATGGTGGAAACCTGAAATTAAGACAGAGAAGACTAGAGGTGAGACATGATCATTACTGAATATTAACATTGATAAATGACAGATTTAGTGATATTTTCATAAACTATTTATTTACCACATCAATAAACAGGCTAACAAGGCTAACCAGAACGCTCGGATGAGCTTTCCAAAGTTCTACAAGTTGTGCCTCCATCGCTTGTGTCCAGATCACACGCTGGACTGCCGACATTTATGTGTTCGCGCGTGCGCAGTGTGAGAAGCTGCGGTGACGCCCTCACGACGACCAAGCGATTGATGATCGGGAGCTGGTCGTGAGGTGTTAATCGCTTCCCACGTATACTACACGATGCACGACACACGATGAAGGCCAAAATTGGGCCGATCACCAAAACGGTCGCACAACTCAAAAATTGGCTCAAAATGGGCCACACAGTGTGAGCCCAGCTTAACAGGTAGAGCCTCCATTATTTTACCTTGGAATTGGCTGGGCGGCGCTATGAGTCCTGGGATAGGTTGGGACACGAAGGATACACTCGACCCATCCTTCAAATCCAGGGAAAGGAGGACACATTTGGAGCAGCCTTCGAATTGGGACAGCGTTCGTCGCCTGGTTGTGACATAATTGGCCTTCAAATGTGGCCTCCGAAGGATGCGACCTATGAATTGGGACGCAGCTATGGTGTGTTAAAATACACTAGCAGAGGTGCTGTGTTCACTTTTGTACATTCAAAGTTGACACCACTCCTTGGTTGCTAAAACCTCTAAAGAATGTAAAACAGCTTAAAGATAAATCCTCTGAGGCAACACGATATTAGCTTTAATGCAATTATTGGCCCCAAAGCCATGAAAACAAAAACAACTTTAGCTGCTGCACCTGAGATGAATATAAACTGTCTATTTTTTATTACACCGCACTGGTAATGAGTTGAACAATATACTATTATTATTATTATATTTTTAACCATAAATAGGCAATGTCTGTTGGCATTGTACACCGACTTCTACAACCTCGAACTTTATGTTGTCGCCTTATTATCGAAACCTTTCAATACTGCAATACAACACAGAAAAGGAGAGAAAGTTATATTAGAAACCTTGAAATATATCAAAGACAAACTAAAAGAACGATAAGGAAGAGCTTTGGTATTTATGTGGACTTTATAAAATGGATATTTAAATTAGAGAGGTTATTAAGAGCCTTATTTACAGTTAAACACACATTTAAAGACATTTGCATAAGCAAACCTTGATCCTGTTCAGTCACTGACAAAGATGAGATACTTGACCTCAAATACGAGGAAAATTAAGGCACATTCAGCTGTAATAGATGTGATATTAATCTGTAGAAGAGGTAAATACATCGTTATCATTCAAAGTTATTACTGCTCCTGTGAGCAAAAAGACTTTCTGGATAATTATCCTTCAGTCTGTTACACCAGCTTGCTGCGATTTTGCCATTTCTTCATTGTTCTTCGGTGTTTGCTGTCCCTTTACATTTCTCCACAGGGTTTCAGTGGGATTTAATTTGTGCTTTTCAAAGAGCCTCCCAGCCAACTTCTTCTTTCTCAGCCATTCCTTTGGGTATTTGCTGGTGTAGTTGGGATCCTACTCAAAAGTTGCGTAGCTTTGTTGCGTAACTTCAGCTTTTGCACAGATTGTCTCACATTATTTTCAAGCAGTTGAATTGTGGATTGCAAGCTGCATGGCTGCAGAGAAAGTGGAGCAAACGCAAACCATAACATTTCTAGAATAATGCTGCAAAGTAGGGAATGATCTTCTAATTCTCAAAAGATTATTTTGGTCTGTATCAAACACTTACACTTACTGCTGCAGATTAAATTTGTGCTATCTCAGAAGAGAGACATACACTTTGAAATAAAAAGTACAAGTTATCTACAGATCCCACGATAAAGCTCTGGGCTTCTTAGGGACTGATTACTGTTCGCTACAGCAAACAGTCTTCAAACAGTTGTTCTGTCTTAGTGGCCTTGGCCCTGCTGTGTAGCAGTACATATAAATACATATACATATGTAGCAATAAACCCGTCTTACTGCAAATACAAGCTCTGCAATAAAAACAGCATCTGTATTCCTACATCTGTCTCCTTCACGAGGAACTAGTGCAATTCCCTGTACCTATATTGAGAGTGCACACCATCTCTGCAGCTGGAACAAAATGCTCCTTAAATGATATAGAAAAAGCTATTACACACGTACTAGCGTTTGCATCTGAACACTTACAATATAAGTTCCAGAAAGCTGAGCTAGAGCCTGTGCAGCTGCTCCAGCAGCGTCACAGCAGCACAATAACACCTTGTGCGCTGTTAGATGGCCCTTCTGGAACAATCAACCTTGCATCCATTATGCTAGTTGTGCCACTGCAGTCTTTAGTTCATATTTACAGTTACATTTACTTTTGGAACGTTAAATGTCAAACTCACCTCAACCGGCCGCAGCAGATGGCCCCGCCCCTCCCTGACCTTGGTTCTGCTGGAGGTTTCTTCCTGTTAAAAGGGAGTTTTTCCTTCCCACTGTCACCAAAGTGCTGTTGTGATTTGGCGCTGTATAAATTGAAATTGAACTGAATTAAATTAAAAGCACTGGTTGACCCAGGTTAGGATGTCTGATTCTCTGGGTGCCGGTTGATTGTTGAGCACCTGGGACCCCGTTCTCGACTGGTACCACGGTGGCCAGCCTCTAGCGGTGTCGACTGCCTACTGCCTCTGATCCTCTGGGACTCTCACCCTTTGGCCGTGGGCACATCATGTAGGGCCTCTCTTCTTCTCCTGCTAGGATTGGCGTGCAGTTGTTGCTGAAACGTGTGGCCTCAGGTCTTTGGTAGTCTCAGAGGCTGCAGATGGCATGATTGTCCTGGTTCCATCTCTGTCTGCCTCTGGCTCCTGGGTGGCATTATTTTGGCTTCCCACCCTCGTTTGGAAAAGCAGAATGGGTTTTGTACCACACTGCATTTAGATCACAATTCTGATTCCAAACGGACAGGATTTTTATTTTAAATAGTTAAATGTCCTACATCACTTCACAAAAGATCCTGTGGTAATACGTTTCATTGGGTTAAGAATAAGAAACAGCTTTTTCATCAAGTATTGCCAAATGGGACGCATGGCCAGTGATTGTTGACCATTTACTAAGAAAAATGCAGTTTGTTGATGAATAACCCAGGGGGTGACTGATCATGTATCCACATAGAAAGAAAAGCCTGGATTGCAAAAGAATAAGAAAACGGAAAACAAAACAAAAGCAAAACGAGCTTCTTATTGCAGACCTGTGATCAAAAACGTTACAGATAAAAGCTGTAGGGAAGTACCCTCATCTCAGTGCAGATCAAGGTCAGTGTAGTCTTGTTCTCTATGTGCCTCCTTTATCTGGAGGGTGTAGTACAGCTTGACTCGTATATCCATGCCCTTGATAGTAGCATCCTTCTGTGTCAAGGCTGATAACACAGCAGTGATTATATTTAAAGAACACGTTTGGTGCACATTTACAGGGAGATAATAGAAAGCTGTTATTATTCTTTGTATTAATATCATTGCTATTATTTTGTTTCACGCTCAGATTTTAAAAATTGGCAAAAAAACCCCCAAATAACCATTTAGTTTACTTTGTCATCATGCTGGCGCTTGTGAATGACCAATAACACAAAAGCTGAGGCGAAGGGCAATGTCAGAGTTTTAAGAGTCACTGAGTGCTACTGTCAGGAAACCATGAGAGGGCATAAATGTTTTAATCTGTTTGAATGCAAGATGTGGTGGGACCAGGATAATGATTTGAGTGCCACGTTTTGAACTTGACTGTGGGTATATGTGTCACCGCTGTTAAGGTTCGGGGTGACATGGCCATCAGATTAAAGTGGGTACGCTACATTATCAGAGCGAGGAGCGAAGGAAAATACCAGCTGATGGATGGGGCAAATAATAAAGTGACCCTGTGGGCCGGCTCGAATATATCGGTACTGTAATTACCACCAATATCTGTCAATGGCCCATTCAGCATTTGTCACAGGTTCAGGGCGTTACTTAACCTTGCTAAGCCAAAGTAGAATGAGAGTGAAATGATAATCATGCAGTCATTACAGATGAGGATCTTGTGTTAATAGGTGCTAAATGATCATCTAGGAGGGAATAAATGAGTCTGAATTGCTGAGTGGGAGATGGCGGATGAAGGATATTAGTACCATTATTACGGGATAGTATGGTTGCTATTGGCATTTCTAGAATGAAACGTATAGATCCTACACACCTGCAACGCTATTAAGCAGCAACCTTGGAATTTGGACGCAAAATGAAAACAACCAATGGATGGCTTTGTTTTTAAACGAGGAGGCAGAGGAAAAGTCACTTTGACTTCACTCCATATGAATCTCATAGGCTGTATCCCAATTCAGGGTCTGCAGCCTTAAAGTACGCAGCCTAAACGGTCCTCAAGGGCCGCGTACTCAAAGACCACTAAGGCCGGAAGTGCGAGGCTTGTGAAATGGGGCGGTCTAGCCTCCGTCGCGCTGCCCAGGTTGCCTAGCAACCATGATACTAACAGCTGGAAACGTGTCATACAGCTGTGTTTGACAGAAATGAAGGAGAAAATCTTTTGTTCATTTGTTTGTTTGTTTCTACATGAGCTTTGATCATTCTCTGTAAGATTAAGCTCAGCTATTGAACGACGTGTATTTTAAAGTAAAGGCTTTAAAACCAAGTTAGTACAAACGTCACTAATGTCACATAACTTTGCCGACATGTGGCCAACAGTAATGTTTTAATGTTCTTCGTTATTAAACATTTGCACATAAATAAGTGACATAATATTCAGTACTTAAAGTTTACTCTTCGGCAGCCCCTCATCCGCTGTTTTTTTTTCTGCAAAATTATCCACACCCACCGCCGCGCTATGCATTCTGGGATATGTTGGGCCACGAAGTCTACACTGCCACAGCCTTAAAATTCAGGGAAATGAAGGACGCATCTGAGGGCCGCATTTCGAGCAGCCTTCGAATTGGGACAGCCTTCGTCGCGTCGCTGTGACGTAATCGGCCTTAAAATGTGGCCTTTAAGGCTGCAGACCCTGAGTTGGGATACAGCCATAGTTTGTTTTTCAAATATTCAACTTCCTGTTTGTCCTTCACCTCGTCCCTCATTGTCAAATCACGTGTCTCAGAAAAAACACCTGCTTTTCACCGCACGAGTGTGCGACATGAAACACAAAAATAAAACATGGCACACGAATCCGTCAGCCTCCAGCTAATGAGCATATGGAGCATATGTGCCAATGCATCACACGCAGTATTCTGCATATGGCTGTAAATTAAGGCTATAAGTAAGTAGCTGCAATGTTTTGTTTTGTTAAATGAACGCCTCGCCCATCATTTTCTCAACTTCTCAACACAAGCAGCATTTTGTGATAATGTGCAGATACGCACCGGCGTATGCGTAGCTTCAAGACGGTTTTGCATGAACAAGGCAGATTTTATTAAAATGTGTGACAGTAAAGTTGTGAGTAGGCTGTTTGCTATAAAGTGTTAGGACAAGATAACAACAGGAAATGAGTATTTGTAGTGTGGTCTGTTATTTTGACTTGCTTAGCAGTAAAGTAGAGCTGCAGTAACAGCTGCACACAGCTGCTCCGAGTCCTGTCAGTTTAGAGCACAGACAGGGAAACATATGTGAGTTACATTTTCTTTACCACCTGAACCATTTTGCTTAGATATCATTATGATTATGTACAACGCAAAAAACCTGAAAAAAATTAATATAACACAGGAACAACACATTAAGATTTTTTCTACAGTAAAGTCATCCAGTAATTACTTCTAATGGTTCAATTTTGCCAGAATGGAAACTATTACAGTCTCTGTATGTGCAAGACTTAACCTGTAATTTACAACATTAAACTATACGTGAACGTACATTTTAAAAGCATGCTGGCTAAGTCGATGCTTTTGCAAGTTCCCATCTCTTCCTAAAGTCAAGTCTTTGAGTCTGAAAAGGCTCAATAGAAGGCAGTTTGGCTCAAATAATAGTTTCTCTTTATAAGAATAATCGCTGATCAACACAGACAGGTTGCCTGAGAAATGTTCACATGTATATGTCACAGTGAGGGATCAGAGATGTCATTGTAAAAGCAGATTTTCTAAAAATATATAAAATAATCAGAGTGACAAAGTGACTCGCGACTAATAAAGCGAGACGTCAGGGTTGTTAGGCCTCACTGTTTGTTAAAATAAGGAGAGCTGACAGCTACGCGTTTAGGACGCATACATCAGTGAAGACATTACACACTGTGTCGTGTCTCTTTGTCGCTGAAAACTCAAAGAGTGTAAAAATCTACAAGTGCGAATGAATAAAACTTTGTGTTTTGATTTAAGGATTTAACATCCAAGTGACGATAAAGAGATAAAATGGCCATCGTTATCTCCTCACCATCGCTCCAGCTGGTGTCAGCATACATCAGAGGAAACGTACCCTTTTAACCTCTCTAGATAAAAGTCACTTTGTTGGCTTAGTGTTCAGCACCTGTCAAAAAATGAATAAAGAGCAATAGAGGAGGAGCATAGACTTTCTTGCTGTGTCTGCTTCTGTGAGTCCCTCTATTTGCTTATTCTCTTACCCTATACATATATAAAATATGTATAGGGTAAGAGCCGATATTCAGCATGCTGTAAACTGGTGATGACTTTTAATAACAGTTTGTTTATCAACCACTGTTGTCTGTATAAAACACCGATGTTAGTCGTCACAGTTACAAACGCTCAATTAGACACATTCTAACCATTTTTCATTGTTGTTCAGCTTATGAAACAGAAGCAAAAACATACGTACCAAACTGTCTGACAGTGACTTTAAGGGTTCCTACCAAAGCTTTGGTTCTTTCCTCTGCACTGAGTCCTTTTGAGTGTTGCCACTATGGATCATCTGCCTCCGTCTCACCCCACCCGTAGCATCCTCTTCTGTCACTCTGTAAACCTTCTCTGTGGTCTTCCTCTTTTCCTTTTGCCAGCCAGCTCCATCAAACCATCTCAACCTCCTTGCCTCTCCAGCTTTATCTCCAAACCGCACAACCTGAGCTGTCTCTCTGAATTACTCATTTCCTAATCCTGTTCATCCTAGTCGCTCCCATTAAAACTCATCTTCAGCTTTACCACCTTTAGCACTGCCTCCTGTCAATACTGCTGTCTCTGAACCACACATGATAGGAGGTCTCACTAGTCTTATAAAGCTTCCCTTCCACTCTTGCTCCTGTCTTCCAGTCACAAATCACCCGGCTCACCTCCACCTGTTCCACCCCTGCCTACACGCTCTTCTTCTCCTGTGCATTGTCCGTTGCTTGGGATGGTTGACCCCAGGAATTTCAGCTCATCCACCTTCACCACACCCATCTCCTTCTTGCCTCTACCTTCATTCCTCTTTTCTCCAGAGCATTAGGGATGGGTACCATTTCGGTGCTTTATTTCGGTGCTTTTTTTTCCTGAGCTGTGATACACTTTAGATTCTAGCCAATCATTTTACGTTTCCGAGGATAGTAGGCGGGCCCAGGTACGTAGGTTCTTTTAGAGCAGAGCTACAGATTAAAAATGCCCAAGGCGAAGCGGTCAAAAGTCTGGCTGTACTTCACAGCAAAATATGCAAACTCAGCAGCCTGCAACAAGTGCTTTAAGCTGATACTGTGATACTGTCAAAGGAGGTAACACCTCAAATCCGATGAAACACCTGGCGACGCATAGCGTTTTTTTAAAAGCCGAGAAATGCGCCGTATTTGATAGCTTGCTGCGAGACCTCACACCGAGCACATCTACTGCGGGTGTGGTGCCTGTTATCGGACCCGGAGTTAGCAACATCCCCCAAAAACCCGAAGAGGAGAGTCCTGGCCCCTAGCCCTGCCAGTGTAGCAGAAATGATGAGGATGATGATGCAGCAGCAGCCGTTCTTCTCTGCGTGAGTAGCTTAATGTTGTTCGTGTGTAATTTACGTTCAGTAGGCTAACCACGTTATTACATTAATGCATGTAAGGTGAACTAGCAAACATCATCATAGCTACATGCGGCTGTCTTCTTGTTTGATGGCAGATACTCCCTTCACCCTGGCCAAAAAGGCTAAAATGACCAAAGAAAAGTGGAAAACAGTTAAACATGAGAGGTTTTTGGACAAAGTTTGTTTTTTCCATTGTTTAAGCACTGCTTCCAGCCAAGAGTGATACCATATATGCCCCATAGCTGCAGAAAAGGCTAACATTGTTATCTTTTTACAAAAAAACAGCTGAACATGAGAGGTTTTTGGACCAATTTTGTGTTCTCCATTCTTTAAGCACCGGTTTGAGCACCGTTTAAGCACCAGCACCGTTTCAAAAGTACCGGTTTGGCACCGGTATCGGATAAAACCTAAACGATACCCATCCCTACAGAGCATACCTCCACCTCTGCACCACCTCCCTACTCCCACTACAAATGAAAATGTCGTCAGCAAATGTGCTCGTCCACAGAGACTCCTGCCTGACCTCATCTGCCAACCTATCCATCACGAGCGCAAACAAAAGTTCTGCAAACAGAACTGATTCCTGATAATCTCCACCTTGAACCATTCTGTCACTCGTCCTGCACGCCTCACCACTGCCCGGCTGTCCTCATACATGTCCTGCACCACCCTCACATACCTCTATACTACTCCTGACTACTGCTACCATATGAGCTTGTCTATACTTTTCCATCAACACTTTCAACATTTAATCTGAGGTGCTCTTTCTTGGCATTGAGCCATACTGCTGCTCGCTGCATTATGTTCCCAAGCCAACCACAAGTTGAACCTGCAATCTTTCCATTTACAGTCACAGGTATTCACTGCCCATTTGCTATTTTACTGTAAGAGTGCAGAATGTAACAGGGATCATAGGTGGAATGGAGAGAACAGTAGTTTAATACACAGCTGACACTACAGGCAGCAAAATCACTTTTTGCAGTGACTAAGCTGTTTGCACTGTATTACTTCTCTGTAGCATCAAACGCCAGTACATTTGAAGCATAAATTAATGCCCGATCTTAGAATATCCAATTCAGGTGTCACTATTTAATTTTTATTTAGCAAAATCTGTTGAGTTGTTGCCCTGATTCTTTCCTTTGACCCCAAAACCCCCCCCCAAAAAAGCAAAGGAAAATGAGAGCGGTACACGCAGCACATTACCAGGAATTTCACTAAGACTGGAAAAGTAAATGAGCTCTTCCACATATCCTACAGGTCAACCATAGTACACAGATTTCATACGATGGACTTATTTTTTAATAATGAAGATCTTCTCTGTATAAATCTGCACTTACACTCTTTTGCTTTTGCAAGAAGATTATCAGGTCTTTTTAAAATGAGTTATTTTTAAGATGAAGCGGTGTCCATCCATGTTCATAAATGAGCAATAATTAGTAATTATAGTAATTCTGACCCTAAAATAAAAACAGGCTAACTTTCATTTTTTGTTGAACGAGCTAACAGCGTGTTCTCCAAAGGAGTAAAAAAAGATTTTCAGGAAAAACACAATTTCCAAAATAACATTGTGGGAATTTCAGTAACGGCTTTATTAAATTAGTGCAAAAGACAGACATAACTCATTCAAAATGTCATCTTTTTCTTTACGGTGGTCTTCCAAACGGACCCACACACGCTAAGTTCTTTAGATGAGCGCAAGAGATAAAAGCAGAACTATCCAGCGAAACCACAGCCTTTGTTTTCGTACACGTCTTCTTGTGTCTTGTAATGAGAGACAGAGGGCGAACAGGAGAGGACAGAACTGACTGGAGACAGAATCGAACCTAAACACAAATGCAGTCTTATAAACACGACTCCTGATTCTGCAATTAATCACAGATTTTAAAATAAGGAACAAAAAAAGGAAAGAAATGAAAAAAAGATGTTACAATAAAATAGTCAACACATCAATAGCATTAGAAATAGTGCCTAAAATCACAGAAAATGTTTCCTCTTTTTTTTATTTAACCACCATGTGGGCGACCGAAGAACTTGCAATCAAAGTACATAAGTTAATCAATAGTATATATTTATACAATGGTAAAAAATAAAATATTTATAATAGTACTTTTTTGTTTTTAAGGTTTACACCGTTACTATAAAGATAGACTGTTTTCCACTCCATGACAACTAATGCAATAAAAACAGAAGCAAATCGAAGAAAACGACTCCAGAGAGTTTCTGACTTTGAAGGCTTATGGCTACCACCTCGTCCTAAAAGACAACAACCACTGCAGACAAAGGAAACAGGCTTTGTTCTGTCTGCTTAAAGAGTGAAACAAGATCAAACACAGTCTGTGACCAGAAAAGAAAGAAACACATCAAAAAGTCAATGCTCTTCCCCGACCAGGACAGTAGCTCAGCTTTTGCAATGTCTCCTGGTCCAGTGAGAGACAGAGAGAGGTCAATAGATAGACGAGGAGGCAGGAGAGGAGTCGCTGATAGATATCGGAGCGATTTTTCTATTCGTGGGTGGGTGAGGAAAAACAAGGGAAAAGAAAACAGAGAGAGCAATGATCGGAGGGTGAAAACAAAAGCTTACCAGATTTCAAATGAGCAGAGGTTTAAGGTGTGGTTCAACATGAATTGGATTTGCTTATCTTTTGTTTTGTTACAATATCAATATACATGTTGTTTCAAGTATCTCCTACGGATGTGGCATGTTGCCACAAATGCTCCCAACACGCAGTGTTTGGCTGCCAGAGCGGGAGAGAGGTGCCAAAATGGAATACAATGGAAACTGTAGAAAGAAATGGAATAATCAATAGTGGATGAAGTACAGGAGGGAGATGATCGAGGAGAAGAGAGAAGACTGATACAGGAAAGGACAGATGCAACGAGAAAAGCACATATGAGGAGAAGGAGAAGGATAAGTGAGTTAAAAAAGCCAGCAAACCAAAAAAACCACAGTGGTGTTGTACAGCGCTGGGCCGATGGGGATTTCCAGTATTTTCTTGTTTGATTTGTCGTGGTTTATAAGACCTCTTCTCGTTCCTTCTTCTTCCTCTTATTTGTCTTCTTTTTCTTCTCTCCTAAGCCCGGGTTGCGTGGGGGAGATAAGTCGTTGCTTTTCGGTGTTGCAAAAAATGACTACAGGAGGTTTCAGCAGGATCTACAGGCCTGGTGGGAGAAGGGATGAACGAGAGGAGGAAATAAGGCAGAGAGAGGGGAGAGAGGAAGGGAAAAAGAGAGGAGACACGGTAAAAGTCAAGGTCATCGCCGAACCAGATCAGCTGCAATCAATTACACAGGACAGGTGATGCTATCGCATTATTAAAAATTCAATAAGAAAAGAAGAGAGAAGTTCGAGCTGTTCGCTCTTAGGCGCCTTTAGGCACCATCAACCACGTTATTGTCTTTAATGTGAACGTCCACACTAAAACGGTGTCAGCGTGTAGCTTCTTTAGCATTCCGGACAGGTCGATCAATACAAGCAGCTCTCCCTAACGTAAGAGCACGGACTAGTACACCGAGCTTTTGATTTGCCTTTAAGAGGCAGTTTCTAGAGCGGCTGCTGCTAAGATTAATTGGGCACTGATGTGTATCTGTACAATACTTAAAAGTTTACTTCAGATCGAGTACTGAGGACTGCCCTGAGGCCAAAAATATGATGTTCAACCGCGGCCAAGCCCGAACATCATGGTGGGAACCTCAAAGGTCATATGTTGGGTTTGGGCAGGGGGGGGGGGGGGGTGTAGTCGGGTACATTTTCTAGTAATGTGACAGCTTGTCTCATCAGTCTGGCACAACTGCTTTCAGTGAGGTAGTTTCAAATTTGATACAGCAACGCATATAGTCACATAAATACACACAGCTGGCACACGCACGCACACAGACGCACACTGCAGCATGAAATGTGAAAGTTTATTGATTGCCTCTCTGGCAGCCATCTCCGCATAGTCTGCCTTCTATTTCTGATATGTCTGGAGACGGCTGAGGGTTGGACAGAAACCCTTACTCCTGTTTGCCATTTTCATTATCCTGCCGCCTCTTTTTCTTCCATTACCTCCATTTTTATCTCTTCTCTGATATGATGTGATTACATGTTGGATACGGCACGTTTTGGACAGTCTTAGTTACACACCCGTGCTTTTTGAGTCCATTCATCAGCACTTTATTGAATTAAATGGAATTACAAGTTAATAATACTAAACATAACTTTTACTGTTAAGACCTGCTCCACTAATCCACATTATTTTGTGTTAATTCATACGAATCCACGCTAAGAAGGGGGATTCTCAGGTTCTTTATGTGAATGTGCACTGTCGACAGAGATGAGCAGCTAATTGGTCCCCTTACAGTCGAGGAAGTAAAATAGAGCATAATCAGTATCCGGTCGTTAAGTGATGACGTGACGAATCCTACTTCCGGGTCTAAAGTAGTCTGCGTTTAATATGGCTTTTGTGTCGTTAACATGTTTAATGTTTTGTATTTTCTTCTATTTAATCTCAAAAAGCTCCTAAAACAGTCAGTGATCACTGTTGACCTCCCTCGGCTTTTATTACCGCTAATCATTTATTTAAGCTCAGTTTTTAAAACCTTAGGATGTAACTACAGCCCAGCCCATGCAGCAGTATATGAATGACTAACCTCGTATTGTGGATGGATTATCTCAGTTGTTCTCCTGGCTGAAGTTTGGTCCTTTTACAGCATCCTGCCATGCGATTACATTTGTTCCTGACCACCGAGAACACTCACGTTAACTTTTATCGAGTGGAAAAAAAGTTAGCTTGTTTATATTATGCTAACATAGCTGTGTCGCTAGCGGTCACGTAGCACATCATTATATACCAGCTAGCCCAACTTCAGTAACCCTACAAACGTCACTGCTGTTTAGTTTTCTGTCTTCATTTATGTTGGAAGTGATAACAGAGCTGTACGTTTGAATTTGTTTCCAAAACCCCGCAGTCAGGACATGCTATATTGTATTTAGATAGAAGCTAGCGAGCTAACTTCATGCTAACTTCTAACTCCGTTAAATGTCATAAATTCCGTTTTCATGGATGCCTGGATGTTAAACTCAGTTGTTACACCTGGTAGAGCAGAACGCTGATCATTTTATTAAAGATGAAAGACTTTAGACAGTTTTTCAACTCTCAGTAATGCCATAGTGATCGTTTGATATATGGACCTGCAGCGGAGTTTAGGCCCAGACATGGCTAGTGACGTCAGACTGAACAACCGGATACTGTATATTGTATACAAATGAAACAAAAACATCGACAGCGCTCCTGTCTTTCCTAAGCTCCTTCCACCAGAGGAATCTCACATCACTGCACCTTACTGTAGGTCTTCAAAATAGACTTTCTCACAGTTTTTATTACTTAATTGATCGGATCATAAGAAATTGTATCATTTCTTGTCCCATGTTCGGTTAAATCTTCTAAAACCTTAAAATGCAGTCTGCAGAATGAAGGAGAACCTGGTTCCAGCACACACAGCCGTCTGATACTTTCTGTCTGATACTTTCTGTCTGATACTTTGTATTTTAATAGCTTTAACGTAACACGTATAGTGCTCTTACCTTTTGAAGCTTATGCTATGTTTTTTAATAACAGCTCATTATACAGCACTTTCCTTACTTAACAGGCTTACCTGTAAACCTTGCATTTTACTGCTAATCTAGCAAAATGCATGCAACAAAATGTGTATAAAACAACAAATTTGTAGGTGGCAATTTGTCATAGCTAGTTTTTCTTTCTAAAGCGTTTACTGTTGCATTATTCTTTATGGATTTCCATTGTCAGCACATGAGTGGGTGCATGAGTTACGGTCACAGCTCTTGTGTGCTTTGTATAATAAGTTGGCAGTCAGTATCAGTCAAAAAAAAAAACAATGCATTTGACATGCCAGCATGCCTTTCAGTCATTTCTCTGTGTAAGCACTCCCTTATCTTTACCTCTCTTTCTGTCTCTTTGTGACATTATGAAGCTATCTTGAGGAAAGTGAGCTATAATTGTCCCTAACACTGTAAAATGGAAAAAGATGGAGTTCTGAGTTAGCTGAATATAAAAGGCATTTATTTATTTAGTACTTGAAGGTACTCGAAACTCAAATACTAGGTTTGCAAGCCTAATGAGAGTCTGACAGCATTGTTCTTTGCCTAACAAAGACAAGTAGATGCAAGCCGTGACATTCAACTAAATTCAGTTTTATTTATACAGCACCAAATCCCAACAACAGTCGCCTCAAGGCGCTTTATATTGTAAGGTAAAGACCAAACAATAATAGAAAGAAAACAGAGAAAGGCCCAACGATCACATGACCCCCTATGAGCAAGTTCTTTATGTTATATGTTTACGTTACGTTAAATTTCTTTATTCACACTGTTTACTGCGAAGTGTCAAACATGGATGTACGTATAGATGTGCTGTAAATATAAGACAGTGTTAAGAGTATAAGTGATATAACAGTACTTTTCACTTCCCCATTTATTTATGTTCACATTCATATTCTTTAGTTCCCCTTTCATTTCTCCAACCGCTGCCATAAAGTGAATCAGTAGAAGAAGCATTATAAAGAAACTGTGTTAATAAGCCTTACTGCGCTCTCCGTGTGCGTGTGTGTGTGTGTGTGTGTGTGTGTGTGTGTGGGTGTATCAGTCAGACGTTTGGACACACCTTATCATTAATGGGTTTTCTCTATTTTCATTTAGAAGGAGGTTTAAGGTTTGGCTCAACCACACCTTAAACCTGAAGGTAGCTGTTATCCTTCAGATGCTTGATAGATTCTGACTGAAGGCATCAAAACTATGAATGAACACACTGGAATTATGTAGTAAACAAAAAAAGTTGGAATGACTCAGAACATGTTTTATATTTCAGATCCTTCCTAACAGCCCTTTGCTTTGATTCCTGCTTTGCACACTCTTGGCCTTCTCTCCGTGAGCTTCATCAGGTCGTCACCTGAAATGGTTTCCAACAGTCTTGAAGGAGTTCACAGAGATGCTGAGCACTTGTTGGCCCTTTGCCTTCACTCTGCGCTCCATCTCATCCCAAACCATCTCCACTGGGTTTAGGTGACTGTGGAGGCCAGGCCATCTGACACATCACTGCATCTCTCTCCTTCTTAGTCAAATAGCCCAGACACAGCCTGGAGGTGTGTTTGGGGTCATTGTACTGTTGAAAATAAATGATGGTCCAACTAAACCCAGACCAGACGGGATGGCATGTCGCTGCAGGATGCTGTGGTAGCCATGCTGGTTCAGTCTGTCTTCCATTTTGAATAAATCCCCAACAGTGTCACCAGCAAAGCCCCCCCACATCATCACACCTCCTCCTCCACGCTTCAAGGTGGAAACCGTGCATGCAGAGACCAGAGATAGAAAAAGTTGCTGACATCCAGAAATCCTACCAGTGGCTGGACAAAGCTGGACTGAAAGACAGCACAGAGGCACTAATCATGGCAACACAGGAACTAAGTACACGATCCATAGATGCTGGGGTCTACAAGGCAAGACCCCAGGTGCAGGCTGTGTAAAGATGCCCCTGAGACAATCCAGCACTGAGACAGCAGAGTGCAAAATGCTAGCAGGCAGGCCATACATGGAGCGCCATGACCGAGGCTAGCGTAGTATGCAGATACATCGGAAGTCTCGAGGTCAAAATGGGAGATGCCCCCCCGAGGGTGGTCAAGAATGACTGAGCCAAGATCCTTTCGGAGTTCCAGATACAGACAGACAAACTGGTGATGCCAAACTAACCAGACATAGCAGTGGTGGACAAGCAGAGGAAGATGGTCATAATGACAGATGTTATACAGAGTGACAGCAACATCAGGGAGGAGGAACATGAGAATCTTGAGAAATACCAAAGACTCAGAGAAGAACTCGAGAAGAAGTGGAGGGTGAAGGTAACAGTGGTCCCAGTGGTAATCGGAGCATTCGATCCAGTGACACCCAAGCTCCAGCAAATCCCGGGAACAACATCCGAGATCTCTGTCCAGAAGAGCGCAGTCCTGGGAACAGCAAAGATACTGCTCAGGACCCTCACTCTCCCAGGCCTCTGGTAGAGGACCCGAGCTTGAAGGATAAAAACCACTCCCAGTGCGAGGGGGGAATATTTATAAACCATGGATAAGCTGGAAACCTGGTCACTCTATGACTATGAAGTACTCACCTGAAAGACTACTAGAAGATGTGAGGGCAGCATTATGGACAATGCCTACTGCAACCATCATTAAAACTAACCAGACGATCTACACAATGGTAGCAGTGATCCTTCAGATGCTATAAGATGAACAGCTAAAAGGAGCAGAACCCTCCATGGAGAAGAAGACTAGAGGTCAAGATCAAGGCAGTACAGAGGGAGGTTTGCCAACTATCAAAACTGTGGAAAGAAGTCATAAAGAAAGGAATGCCAAAAAGTACAACAAGCTGCCCAAACCTGAGGTCTTAGGAACTGCAAAACAAAGACTGGTAGCCTTGTATAGCTGCTTGAAGAGCCAGGAGTATAAAAAAGATGTTCTCCACTCAACCATCAAGGTTTACTTGGGTGGAGTGGAAGGAAAACATTATTAGAACTGCCCCACCAAGGCTGAAGACACATCAATAGTGGAAAAGCATATGAGAGAATAATGCTCACATAACAACAATGCTTGGTGTCCTGATTCCCGAGGATCCAACAACCTGCCTCAATACAACATGGAAGCTCCTGTCAGGCATCATAGTGGCTAAGACGAACAATACACGAGCAAACAAGACAAACACCATCTCCTGGTAGAGCAATAACTAAAGACTGGAAGACCAGACTGAGCAACCTAAAAATATAAAAGATTAACAGAACCATAAAAAAGTCTTCGTCAGGATGTGGCTGGAAAAGCCCGATTCAAGCTGATTGCACAAGTCAAGTTACTACATAGGCCTGATCCCCCTCAGCCAGATCATTAACAAGGCTGGCTACACACACCCACTATGGAACGGAGCAACCATTAGGCATCTCCTCTAAGATATCAAGCTGTATGCCAGGAGTGAATGACACAGTGATTGACTGATCCATACCACACGGATCTACAAATGCAACATCGGAATATCATTCGGACTAGAGAAGTGCAGACGGATGATAACAAACAGAAGGAAGGTAGTGGGAACTGAGGAGACTGTACTACCAGAAGGCAACCCAGCACACATCAAAGATAAGCAATAGAGCTGTTTCTGAGTTTTATTTACCAAGATGGACATGTGCCTCGAGTACGAGAATTTTGTGAAATTGGTTCCCAAGAAAAACGCTCATCACCTGCTCCATGTCAGCTCCCCTGATGCAAACAGGGAGCTGTCTCTTTGCCTCCTTATTGCTAAAATTAATAACAGTCAGCTGGGTCGTGTTGTTGAAAAAGATTAAGCAGATTAAAAGTTCTGTTTTAAGCGTTTGCACCGATTTATCCAAATGTTAAAGCCTGTAGGCAAGACTCAGTAGTTCAACAGTATCTGCTTGCAATAATAGTTTGATTCTATGTAAAGTGTGAATAAAACTGTGCACAGTACTAAAGTCCTGGAATCTAAATGTGACACTACCGTAATTATTATTAACCTGTAATGAAAGTAAGCTGTAAGAACTCTTTTCAGGGGCTGGTATTAATACAGAACTTTGCCCGGCTGTGGAAATCAAGCAGCTGGTGTTAAAATCTGCATTACCTTGTCTGTGTTATACATTTTTCTTGACTTTTGCTTCCAGTTTGGGGACTGAGAAGCTCCTACGTGTCCCTGCCGTTTAGCAGATGTATAAATGTAGCAATAAATCATTCATAATACATGAGGGCTGCCTGATGCAACAAATTCATAATCATTAACTATTAATGAAGCCTTTAAGCATGACTTGCTAATGATCAAGAAATTATTCAAACATCTTTAAAGCAAATACAGCAACGTTTTTGGTGTCCCAAAAATGTCAACATGTACAGTTTCCATGTTACTCTGTGTTTTCTAGTAGTATAAGTTACTTGTCATTATATATGAATACACTCTGATGGTATCAGAGCACTCGTTACAGTACAGTCAGAGCTCAAGTGGTTCAAGCCTGTTGTCTTAAGAAACAGGGCACTAATGTATCGTTTCATATCTTGGTTCAAAGATCTTCACAGCGTGATTCAGTGAAGGAAGAGACGACCCTTCAGCCATACGCATCTTTCTGGTGTGCGGCCTCTTTAAGGAAAGCTATGAAAAAGTCATATTTATACAAGAGTAAATAAGCCCCTAAACATCCTGTCTCAGTAGCTGGGAGGGGATTAGTGCAGAGCTAGAGAAGGAAGACGAAAAGTGGCTGTCAGAGCAAAGCGAGGGATCAGAAAGGAGGAATAGTGTGGTCTAAAACCCCAGAAGGATGGAGGTAAATTAGTGGCATCTGGGCTGGGAGTTGTTTGTTGTGTTTAATGATAAATGCCTTGTTTTTACTCCACCCTCTCACTGTCTCTCTCTCTCGCCTATACCCTTGGAATTACATCATTACACTTGCTGAAAACACAGAGAAACAAAATCTGCAGTTCTCTGCAGTGCATTAATGCAGCTGAAGCTTGTAATCCTGGGAGGAAAAGAGTTTAGCATGCAGTTTGAGCTGGAAGACCTTCCTAGGTTGACTCAGAGCAGGTACGATGAAATGCGGGATTGAGAAAGCAAAAAAAGAACTTTGGCGCTCCTTCCACTAGTTTTCATTTTATCAAATCATTTCACATAAGCCAAATAAGCAAAGTAAGTCACTCTGGGCCACAACATATCAATCTTCAAAATCCAGCAAAGTCCACACTACCACCACTAAAATACACTTGATTTATACACTGTCCATATTGGCCAACTTACTGCTTCCAGCCTCACATCATCAACTTTGAACTTTTTTTTGCAACAGTGAGGCTGCTGCAGGGAGATACTGCATGTTCTGTGCAGGGCACGCAAGTTCACATATAGACTGATAGGGGGCAGTGTGGTCATCTATAACAGTATTCCACCTGTGAGTTGTATTAAGCAAAGAAATACTCCTTGTAATTCTAAAATTAGGACTCGTGCTTATGAGTCACTTTAGTTTTTGAGTGCATCTGTAGCCTGTGGGGAAAAAACCTGACTGACATCACTTCGTGTGCCCGTTTAGGAAATTCTCTGTCTTGTGAAGAATAGAGATTTAGCACCCTCCATCTAAACGTGCATTTGTACGTGCGTTTGCCATAATATATCTGCATGTATTCTCTCCTACAGGACTATAGAATAATACTGTAATTGTGTCCTACTTTCATGATAATCTTTGTGAATTTGTGTATACGAAGTGATTTTTGTGCGAGTCTGTGGCAGAGGGAACTACAAAGAAAGCTTTACAGTGGGAGGGAGTGGAAGTAGGCCCCCGCAAAGCCCTGGGATTTATCTACCAATCCTGCAAGTGCAAACAAAGGGTTGTTGAGCATTAGAAGACACAGTATATGTTGGCACACTGCAAATACAGACACACACTTGTACTCTGTATTCGTCCAGCGGGGTTACATATATTATGTATTGGTGTGAAAACCAAGCCCAGTGATGCATTATTTGGCTGAGAGCTGATGCGGAAAGCAAGCTAGGACATGGTGGAGGGGATGGATGGATGCAGGTGGGATAAGGTGAGACTGGAGTCCAGTTCTTTGCTATATTAAGTACATGCTTCACAACTCTTTTGGTCCAGTTAATGTAAAGCACAAAGGGAAATCTGCCATAGAGGCGGTCAGATGATGCAGCTTTCTTTTCTCCGTCTCCTCCATTGATACTGTTTCTACCTACTGAATGCTTTACAGAGAAAACTGAGCTGAAGCACTGGTGAAGATCAGTCATTTTCTCTTTTTTCTCCTTGAGCTCCACTCAAACACCAGATTGATAAATTACCCTCAGTCCAAACACAACTTCTTGCTTCTCTCTTTTTCTCCTTCTGCTGCTTCTTCTGACACATTTATTAGTATATGTTTAGTGTAAAAAAAAGTCATAAGAAGACTGAGCTAATGAATGAATATAGTTGCGTTCAATGTTACTTGTCTTATACATTTATTTTTTATTTTCATAATTTCACTTATATTTGAGCTTCACTGTGCAGAATGACATCTGCGCATATTTTTGCAATAACCTGATTAGTGTGGCATGGAAAGTTGACTCCTCATCACAGGAATAAAACAAGTTTTCTGCTGCCTGCTAGTTATTTGCATTGCATTTCTTTAGGGAAACTGTCCAGTAGTGTTGCCATTGGATGCAGTAAAGATAGCACACAGGTACACTTCTCTTAATCATAGTTTACATAGTTAAACATTTGTTAGGAAGCTGCATTTCCTAGAAGCTTCCTAACAAATTTAATGAGTTCCATCTAAAGGTGGAGACACCAATGTTCATTTTATGTGTTGGCATGGCTGTTAGAGGTTACTCAGCCTTAAAACACGACTATAAGCCTTTAATAAAAGTCTAATAATAGTCTCCTCGACACATGCTGAGGAGACGGTCTCACATATTTATTATTTTGACAAATATAGAGTCTTAAAAAATTAAATAGATGATGAGCACAAGGTGTCCTTTAGCAGTCCTGCTTTATGCCTCGGAAACAGGAAGACAAAAATCTTGTTTTATAGAGACATTAGGAGGCTGGAAAGGTAGAAGATGGTGTATCATAAAGGACAACTTGTGTGTGTGCAAGAGGCTTTGACATAATGGCGACATCTGATTGGGCCGCTCTACAGAAAACACTAGCTTGAAAATCAAGAACGCCCAGTTAAGGGAAGCATTTTAATTATTCTGTGTCTCCTGCCTCGGCTTGCCTTTTCAATGTTTAACAAAGACCTCCGTCTTTCTAAACATAGCCATAAATAAAGTCCGCAAATGTAGATAATGGGGTAAAAAAAAAGAAACATGTCTGCCAATTCCCCCAGCATAAACATTTTCCAGGCAGTAAACAGACTGCAGGCATATTTAATATAGACACTTCCCTGTTATGTTCACTGACATAACCGCACGTGCTTTACCTGAAGAAATGATTTGTGGATGCCAATTATTTTAAAGATTAAATATTTAGTAGACATGGTTGGGGATTAAGAGAGAAGGAGGATGAGGGAGGAGAGCTACAGATACAAGGAAAGAAGAATTAAGAGAGCTGTTGTGCTGGCCATGCATTCTGCATGCCTGTAGCCCAGCGAGCAAAAAACAAAGAGTTTAATCTGCACACTGCTTTCTTCTCCTTTCCCCATCCTTCCCCCTCTGGCTCTTTTCATTTTTCTTCCCCTCATCTCTCTCTTTCGGGGTCAGAGTTCAGTTTGGAGATAAGGGAATTGGAACAGGATACTCTCTGCCTCTCTGTCAGACTATCTGACTACACACTGCAGCGATCAGTCCCCTCTATCTGTCCCCCAGCACAGGTCTGTGTGATGAGCTTGAGCAGAAGTCATCTCTCTGAGCTCCCGCAGTGTGTGTGTGTGTGTCTGTGGAGATGTTCTGTGTCTGAATTGGTGAACCTCTGCTGCTGAGCTGTAATACTGTCTCAGATTCCCAGTAGAGATACAGACACACACACACACACTTTTCTTGTTTCCTCTCTGTCTGTAATCTTCAACCTCCAGCTTCGGGGTAACTCCACCGTCTGCAACGTGTGTTCTGACTACACAAACGTACTCCGGGCCAAACGAACGGATGCGCACAGCCTCCGGAACAAGCATCCAAGAATCCGTGTTCTGGAGAAGCTATTTGGTTAATGAATGCCACTGTCTATCACTGCGCTAGTTACAGTAGAGTAATGAAGGCTACTGTCGTTCAGTGCAAAAAGGACATCTGTGGCAAAGACTCTCTTAACATCATCTTTGGCATGTCAACCAATTAGAAGGCTTTCGAGTTCAGACACATGTTTGCGCTACCATGGAAACCCCGTATAGGAAGCTGCGTCTGAAAAGGAGTCTGTGAAAAGCTACCTGACTGCTCCAGCTGGGATAGTCTCAGGATCACTGCCATAAAACTTTCCAAGAGGTGGCTGTTTGTCCTTGAACGCTGATGCAGCATCAGCTTGTGATTAGTGTGTCGCAGCGAAACCGCGACTAATGGCCTATCAACGCTGTCGTGCGGTGTGCTTATGCCGCTGCTTGCTACACGCCGTCATTTTAATTTAATACTTTGTGTCCTGTGAATCACGAGTTGAAGAAGTTGCAGGTAACTGAGTGCACGTAGCTGAATCAGAAGAAGATGAAGAGTGGGCGCAGGCGCCACTTCAAACAATGCTTTCTGTAACACGTAACAGTTATCTGTTAGGAGTGAGCATTCAGAGAAAAGATATGCATCCATAGACAGCTTGATCTATAGCCATAGGAAGATCGCTGAGTCATACTAGAAGCTCGAAAAAGAACAGCAGAGATGCTGCCCACAAGCAAAGGATTATGGGGGAAATGCGGCTAAACAGAGAAGCACAAGACAAGTGGTACAAAAAAACTGTGGCAGAGGAGGCTGAAGGAAGAGAGTTTGACAGGACTGACAGGAGATGAGAAAAAGGGAGGAAAGATGTTAAGATCAGTAGAAGAAGACAGGGAAGAGAGCTGGGAGGACAAAGGGAAGGATGGCTGTGATTTGTCGCACGATCAGAAGTAAAACATTTTACAGTCAAACACAAATTAGCAGAACAAAGATGGAATAATTACAGCTACCCATCTTTCAGCGCTGAAATGAAATTCCTTCTCTGTTCCTCCCATCCATCACATTATTTTTTTTTACCCTCTCATTCCTCATCATCTCCTTCTCTCGCTTTACTCCGTCACCATCCCTCCTGCTGTAGACAGCCGCCGGCATACAGCGAGCTCGCCTATAAACTACAGAGAACAAGCCCAGACAGAGCGAGAACGCGATCTGGGGCCTTAAAGATGCAAATGAGTTTTCTTCTCACCAAACTAGCTGTTGGATGTCCTCCATTACAAACGTGCTGTAAATGGAGAAGGCTGAATTATTCATACCATCACTTGGCTTAAATGAGATATTTAGAGCAAATTCAAGTTTGACTTCCTTGGGAGCGCCTTAGGCTTGTAGGCAGGAAATATAGAAACATAAAATGTACAAGACACACTTGTGCATCTTGAATTAAATGATGTATTCTTCCCAGGCAAAGAATTCAAATCCTTTTTCTTTACACGTGAACATAAGTGCAAAAACTGCTTTGATCCTAAATAAAATGATGCTCCATGTTTGTCTGCATTGATTTTGTACCCGAGTCTGTACCGGAATCGGCAGGAATTCACTTTTGAACTGAGGAGAAAATAAAAAACACACAAAAAACCAGAGTTTTCTGTTGTTGTGGGAGTTGGTTGCGATGTACTTACAGAGTAAGGTGAGCAGGAGTGTTGCGAGCGGCACAAGAAAGCTGGCACGATGGGAGTGGGCCGAGCTGCAGTGCATCCGGTTCTTATTACAGATGCAAACCTGAACCTTGACCTCTGTATTATTGGACAAAGGGGGTACCCCTGAGTCCGTGATGAGCAGCGGGAGTTGGTAGTTGTCTTTCTTCAGACTGCGCAGAAGCCTGATTTGTGAGTGCGTCGCTGCGGAAGACAAAGAAAAAATTGGACGGGGTTCAAAGTTACGTCCATCTTCTCTACATAAACAGTGAGCTCCTTTGCAAAGCACAACTAAACATGTGTGTGTGCAACAAACACAAAGTAAGCAGGTGCAAAGGCATCCCTGACAACTGAAGCCATGGAAATTGCCACCATTTAAGTTGCATCAGATTCATTACATTTTGTTGCATCATACTTTAAAATTTCTCCAGAGACACGACAGAACATACTGAAACTGGTGCACTTCATGCTGAAATGTGTCACAATATGCATGCCAACACATTTCACCTGTCTGCCAGAGCTGAGAGCTCTAAAACAGGCAAATTGTGTTTACTTAGAAAATCTGTCATTTAACTCAGTGCTCAAAATAACGTTATAAGGCAATAAACGTCAGAAATACTGAGGTCATTCTTCACACAAACCCCCCGCAGATCGATATGTTTCGCCACACTCTGATTTGTACATGAATGACTATGTGAACATTCGGGTGGCTGTAAACACCTCGAGGTCTTCCTCTGTGCAGACACAGCAGGACTTGTTGCTCCCTCTACTCAGATTGGTGAAAAATGACAGGAAACCTTCCTGGTAATAAATGACCTGTCGCGAGTCCTGTGACTCAGTGTTTGGTTTTTGCTTATTAATATTGTTTGTTTCTGTTAGTGTCTGGCTGTGTTTGAGTTTCTTTGCCTCTCCTGTGCTACACCTTTCCTGTCTCAAACTCTCTGGCTGTGTCCCAACTCAGGGTCTGCAGCCTTAAAGGCCGCATTTTAAGGCCGATTACGTCACAGCGACGCGACGAAGGCTGTCCCAATTCGAGGCTGCTCGAAATGCGGCCCTCAGATGCGTCCTTCATTTACCTGAATTTTAAGGACGTGGCGGTGTAGACTTCGTGGCCCAACATATCCCAGAATGCATAGCGCGGCGGTGGGTGTGGATAATTTTGCAGAAAAAAAACGGCGGATGAGGGGCGCCCGAAGAGTAACTTAGTAAACTAAGTACTGAATATTATGTCACTTATTTATGTGCAAATGTTTAATAACGAAGAACATTCAAACATTCCTGTTGGCCACATGTCGGCCAAGTTATGTGACATCAGTGACGTTTGTACTAACTTGGTTTTAAAGCCTTTACTTTAAAATATACGCCGTCCAATAGCTGAGCTTAATCTCACAGAGAATGATCAAAGCTCATGTAGAAACAAACAAATGAACAAAAGATTTTCTCCTTCATCTCTGTCAAACACAGCTGTATGACACGTTTCCAGCTGTTAGTATCATGGTTGCTAGGCAACCTGGGCAGCGCAACGGAGGTTAGACCGTCTCATTTCACAAGCCTCGTACTTCCGGTCTTAGCGGTCTTTGAGTACGCGGCCCTTGAGGACCGTTGAGGCTGCAGACCCTGAATTGGGACACAGCCTTTGTGCTCGTGCTTCTCCTGTGGGTTCCCTGTCAGCCGTGCCTCCTGGTCAAGTCTGCATCTCCGTGCTTGACTTGTGTTTCCTGTTTTACTTTGGTAGTCTCACGTCCTGTGATCAGTGTTTTGCTTTCCTCTCATCTCATTATGTTGGATTAGTCCCAGCTGTGTTTCCCATTCTTGTGTATTTAAGCGCTGTGTTCTCCGCTGCCCTTTGTCGCGTCGCACCCTCACTTTGCTGTTTTCCCTCCGTGTTCTGAACCAACTTCTAGTTCTCAGTTCCTGGTTTGTTTTCTAGAGTTTCTTGTTCCCAGTTTAGTTTTGTATTTGATGTTAGTTTTCCAGCCAATAAAGCGGCCGCTTTGACTTCACCTTTTCGTGTTCGAGTCCTGCCACACAGCTGATCGTGACATTATGTAAAACTGAACACAGTTTTATGAACTAAGCCAGAAGATGTTTATTTCCTTGACTGAACAATGGTAGTTATAGTGGTGCAACATTCAAATCTCTCACAAGTACTCATTTGGGTTGTGGTTTGGTGACTGTGAGTGCCACAGCAGTGTGAGGAGGAAGAATTATTATTATTATGTTGCTTTTCTTTAGAGCTCTGAAGTCTCGTTCATCTTTTATCTAGTTTTTAGGGCATTGAAGGTTCGAATGCTTCCAATTAGGGCAGTAGTGAAGTTGTTGTTGTGGACTATGGAGCCAAAAACCCAGAGTCTAACAGTCATCTTAAAGTGTCTCTTGGGACAGCAGCGTTTGGGGATTCACTTTGAGATTCTGGGTTGGTTTTATATGAATTTGATCAATTGCATTTGTTCATGTGCATGACTGCAGCTCTTGTCCATGCTTTAGGTTATCCTCTTCAAAATAATAATGCTGTAAGCCCACATCATAGATCCTGGAGGTAGGTGAGCATGTGCCCTTGTCCTACATTCTTATGAGTCATTTCCATCAACTCTGAGAAAAAGCAGGTAAAATATAAAACAGAGGACTGAAATGTTCTAATGCTGAGCTCTCTGTCTTTATCACCACAGCTGACACGCCGCTGCAGTCCCCAGTGGAAACTTTATTAACTCGTGTCTCTTAGAGATTATTTTGTGTCTAGTGTGGACATCACTTCTAGGTCTGAAAAGCAAAGCCGGCATCCAGGTGCCATAAATCTACATTCTGTTTCTTCTCTTGTGGTTGGAAAAAGAAATCAAGTCACATTAAATTCTATAAGAAAACTTTGGCTGACCTCAGCAGCACTTTCTTGATGAGTTTATTCGTTCAGGTGATAGTTTTAAATCTCTCTGGATACAATGTGACGTTCATCTTGTCAGTTATATTTCTCGTTAGAGAAAAAAGAATCTGAATTTATTTTTTGACAAATCACTGACAAAAACAAAAAACAAGACATCGTTTTTTTTTTTGGTCTACGTCTGTTGACTCATCACATCGTAGCTTTGTCCATCTTTTACACTTTACAATTAATTATTGTTCATGAGATCAGCAGCCTGCCTTCTTTTTTTGCCCCCCAGCCACGTCCTAAATGAATCCAGGACCTTCCAGCCTTTATTTCTGAGAGTATTTTTTAAAAGTACAAAGAAGGAAGTTCGTGCACTTCCCACCTACTTTGTTTATGTGTCAGCTAATTATCAGCTATGAGGCATGTAGAAGGATAAACAGTTTTAACACACGATGCTACGCCGCAGAACGAAGAAAGGACGGGAAAGGGAGGGATCGGGCCAAAGTGTGGCTCTAAGCAGCACAGGTGGTGACTGACTGATATGTGTTTCCCCCCCTGGGATAACAGCAGCTGTGCACTTGCTGCAGCGACTGTTCATAATTTCAAACATACAAATCCATACTGACATCAGCCCTCAACACTTTCCACACGCGCTGAACTTGCCGAAGAATATCGAAAAGACCATTAAAGAACTTCAAGGTTTGCAGATTGTCCGTGTGCAGGATTCAAGCAGAAAACTTATTTTAGTCTGTTAGCGTTTTGATCCTTGCTGACTGTAGACAGCCTTGATGATGAAGTTAAGTTGCACAACTTTTACTGACTTCCATCAGAACACTTTAAAAGAGAAATTTAAAGTGAGGAATACAGAAAGATGTTCCATAATATCTCTGCGAGCTTTTAATTGTAATTGCATTTGTCTGCGTGTATTGTCACGACCCCTCCACATAAAAACTTCCAGCTGTTCTTACACTGAGATGTACTGTCGGGGCAGAGCCACGAGCTCTCCTGGTGCTGCGTGCACACAAACAGAAGCACACAGAGGGACGCAGCTGAGATGAGCACAGCGCCAGTCTCTTTCACTGGGAATGGGTTCTTTCTCTGCTGGCCCTATCTGTCTCTTCCAGCGGTGCTGATTGAGGAGTGTCTGTACCCCCCCTCTTCCGCTGTCAGTCACAGCTAATACCTCTGGGCAGGCTTTAGCTCTGGTCTGTCACTCAAACAAACACAGACAGCACTGTCGGTCATGCAACCCTGATTCAATGTCTTGGTTGTCTGTCTAGCCTCCTCTCCGCTTTCCTCGGCGCATCGTTTTTCTCCTCATCCTTATCATGTGATCTGTAGGAATCTCTCCAGTTGTGACTGCTCCACTATTCTGGACAGTCCAAATCAACACTGTGTGACAGGGTATCAAATTGTACTTGGATGAATTGACCCCTAAACATTTTCGACATGAAGCTGATTCCAGAGTACCAGTTTTCTGTAACACTTCTCTCAGATTTTCCTTTAAACTTCCAGATTCCCCGGGCTCAGTGAAAAGTGCTTTAAACCTCCCGAGAAAGAGAAACCAGCATGCAAAAAAAGAGAAAAGTGACTGTCAGTCTGTTAAGGTCATGAGGTGGCTATGGGCTTGCTGTGTGGAGTATGTTGACTCTCCCACTGTGTGAGTGGGGTTTCCTACAGTGCTCTGTCCGCCCACAGTCCAAAGACATGCATATCAGAATAATAATGACTCTTGATTGGTAATAATTGTAGATGTAGGGCTACATAAAGAGGTGAGTATAGTTTCAAGTCAAAGGACTTTGCATCGTAAGACCAGGAAAGAGGTATATAAATACTAATCCCTATCGTCATATTTTACTCTTAATATTTCATTAGGAGAACCAGTTTTTTGTTATGTAAGCTCAGTTATGGTACCTGAGTTGTGCGCTCTCTTTCAAACACTGCACTTGTATTAGATGCTGCAGACTCGGCATATATGAACACAAAGTGTCATTTAGCATTGCTCCTTTGACACTGGTAGACGTAACTGCAGGTGAGGATGCACAACGGTCCTGTTTGAAAGAATCAAAGTCTGAATGAAGAGAAAGGAGATGCTTCGTCAGGAGTGTGCTTCACTTCTTATTGTAAGTGTGTTGCATGTTTTGGGTTTTTTTTACATTCACAAAATCACTTGGTAGATTTAGGAAAAGACTCTAACTGAGCACAATTAGATAACTTCATAACATCAACCCCAGACATTGAAAATGTATATTTACAGCCACCTTTTGAATGCAACAATGTGAGAGTGGGCCCAGTTTCACTATCACAAGTACATCTGTAGTGAGCTGGTACACCTCTTTGTTTAACTGTACTTTTAATCCCTCATCCACCTGGCCCACATATTGGGCTGATCATTTGCATTTTGATTAACTTTGCATAAAAAAAGAGAACGAACGTATCTCATAGAAAGTGTTTTTGCTTAAAAAGACCTCAGCTGATCTTTGCGGAGGTCAGACGAGAGGTGCTACAGCGACTGAGGCGGCTGTAGCTCAGGAGGCAGAGCAGGTCGGTGGTTCTCCTCCTAGTCTGCATGCAACTATGCTTGGGTAATATATTAACCCTACGTTGCTCTCTGATCCATCGCAGTGTGAATGCTAGTTAGTAAGCACCTAAAAGTCCGTTTACTGTCTACATCGATAAGTCCTGCATTTAAACATCTGATCAACAATCAAATACCATCTGAAAGGTTTCGGGTTTATTTCAGCATGAAATCCAAACATACTGCCACAGCAGCAAAAGCATACGTGGATACTACTCCACTTTGTGCTTTTCTATCAGTTATGGTTTGGCCTCCACAGATCCTGACAGAGAACAAAAGGCATCCAACATCCAGAGCTCTGGATTCTTGTTCTTTTAGAAGCACAGAGAACTGTTCCCAAAGACTGCTTCGATAAATTACAACAGTTTGTTATACTGAAGAATAACGGCGGTCACACCAAGCATTGACCATCAAGCTTGGTAGAATTGTACAAACTTGGTTTTTGCCTCATATTTCCATGTAAATAGTTAAACCTAATCCAATTTTGCTCACTTTTACAAAATACTGTATAAATCCCAACTGAAACACAAAGATAATTAGCATCATTGTCATTTTAAACACTGTGAATGAAGGCTAACAAGCCATCATTTTAATTTCAATCAAGGTAAATTAAATTAAACTGCAGTTTTAATGTTATTTCAATAGGAAAACTGAATTTAGCTTCAATGACTTCTTATTGTATTTGCTCTTTGTGGATGGCGGGAAATTGCATTCATGATCTGTGTGACACCTTTAACCTGAAGTAGAGCGACGGTTTGCACATATAATAGTTTGTAGTCAGTATCTCTCAGTGCAGGTTTTCTGCATAGCCTGTCCCACACTGCAAATTCCCACTAAATCCTAACTTTACCTGTTTGGTGACACTCTGCGTGTAGTTCTGAGAGACTGGTGGCTTTGATAGAACAGCACTACTCGATGCTCTGGGCATGAGAAGAGGCTAGCCTGACACAGTTCAGGTTAGTCCTGCATACAGGCGGACGAAATACTTACAGTTAACCCGGGTAACATTCCATGTTTTGTCCAGGTCAGGCTGTGTTCCCAGTTCTATTTTAAAGGGTGCAGCATTGGGTGGGAGGTCCTTGTCCCAGCCCCCAACTACAGCAACAGTCACATCGTAGGCGTCCTCGCACACTCGCGCTACCGATGGTAAGACGTACGGCGCGTTATCATTGTAGTCTTCCAGGTGAATGATCAAAGTGCCGGTACCTGTGGCTGGAGGAGTGCCTGGAAACAGATGAAAACATACACGTATGAGAAAAGGAAAGACATGGGAGCTAATTCCCTTTGCAAGATTTAGTGCACTTCTGTAGGCCTGGATGCTCCTGAGCATGTGGAGAATGTGAAATGCAATGATCTGGACAGATGTGAAAGGAGCAATAATACAGTGTGGCTGCAGTAAAACACGGGCTAGTCATTATTTACTCTGGAGTAAATTCTGCTTTTAGTGTTTTTTTCATTCTGCCAAGTTAAAACATGTTCACTGGGAATGTAAAAAAATCAAAAGGAACCCCCCCCCCGACAAACGCCCCGAACCAAAACAGCACTACTCTTAATAAGATCCACGCTGCTTAGCTGACCTAATTTAACCCAAACAATAGAAAACGGAGTGTCGATTGGGTACCGGAAGAGCACGAATCACAGCGGCTCGTGTTTTGCAAAAGAGCATTCTGACTTGGCATTCAGCTGGCTTCTGTGTTTGGATGAGATTACACCTTATTGAAGGATGCTGTGTTAAAAAGCACCTTGGCACTTCTCTATTATGGCTCTCTGTTTCACTGCGATTAGAGGTTATTAAAAAACCTGCATGGCATCCAATAACAGCTCCAGAGGTCAGTCAGCAATTAACACCTAAAGACAAGATCTGTAATTGGAAAATGGGTCCCTTCCACCTTTTCCAGCTAAAAAAATAAATATTTGCAGACAATTTAGGGCAGAGAGGGGATAAAAACAAGTCGAGATATATGCACAATAAATGTCAAGTGATGCTGGAATGAAACCCAGTCTGGGTTTTTACAGTGGCTTTGCAAAAAAGCTGCACACACCGAGCAGGAAATGTTACAGCTGCGAAATGCTGATTAGGTGAAAGTTCATTTTTTAATACGTTGCTCGTATTAATATGAAAAACAACTGGATTCATGAAAGAGAAACACAAACGATGGAGTCTTATTCCACCGGTGTACATTTTCAGTTGTCACAGCGTGGGACGAACAGGTGTATTAATGACGGCCACATTTCATTAGGAAGGTACATGCTGGTTCACTGTCATAGCTTACTGGGACACATAATGAAACTGGGACATCATTAATTCAGCCTGTGCTTTTCCTACTGTGGCAAGTCAATGAGAAAAGGGCTACTAGTTGGAACAATGTTGCTAGAATCATGTTGGCTACTGTAATTTCATTAAAAAGCATCGTTTCTGGCTGATTCTTTCATCTTGTAGCTGACTCGCTTTAAGATTAAATATTGTAAAACGTGAATATCCACTTGGTTCTTACATTTTAATGACACTGAAGCGAAAACTGTTTCTCTCAGAAAGTGTGTCTTATACTGAGCTAATGACCAATCACATTCAAAACATTATGTATATGTATGGTTTTAATGGTGCATTTGATTTAGCGTTTTAAGCTACAGGCTCCAACATGGTCGGGACTGATAAATAACTCTTACCCTAAATTCATACATGATCCAGAACTGGCTTGTACAGCTGGATATGGAAGCAACACTTAATTACTATCAACTTGTACAGACAGATATACATACTGACATTCAGTTTTTTGGTTTGTTTAATATGGACAAACATTACTGCGCGGTCATGTGTTAGGTGGATGAGGTGGTGGCCGCGTCCTCAAACATGCATTCACAAAATACTTGACCTGAAACAACGTTAACTGCGCTAACTCGGACTACGTGGTGGAGAGTTTATTTCTGGTCTCTCAGTAAGATGTGTTGTATGGCATTAGTGAGTATCTACGCTGTCATGTATATGTATCACAGGACAGGTATTATTCTTCTTTTTTAGATAAATCTGAAAATAAATCTTTGCCCCTCGTTGGTCTGAGATGAAATCCCGTCTCTTTTCTTTCATGTGGGTCTTATAGCTCTTCTCCCATAATTCTTTCCTACTCTACACGGATCCCAGTGGAATTTCTCAGATGCTGCAGAATCCTCTTAAGTGTATTCCACAAGCTAAAGTCATGGGATTTAAATAGGTTATCTATAGAAGTCAAGGAATAGTAGATAATGCAATAAATGGGTAATTTTATAGAGGCAGTGTAAATGTTATTACAACTTCAAACTCCTGATAAGGAACTATTGATCCGTTTGTGCAATAGTGGGGTTTCTTCTCTTTTGCATTTTATCCTCGTGCAGAGAATTCTTGCATAATGCGCATACATCAGCATATCATTTACAGAATAAGTTTAGCAGGATTAGCCAACTTCAAACACAGCACACTTAGAATTAACAAGGTTGATGCCATTAAAGATCTTCCTGTTTTAAACCATGTTGTCGAGCAGTCTCTCAGCCAAACGCTGCTCTGGACGCTTATCAGCCAATCCTGCAACTACTGTGTTTCAGCAAGTGGTGCCTCCACTAACAACCGTGTGATCCCCACTAGCACTGTGAGCATAACATAAGGCCTATTCCACATCCATACTGACAAACGAGGGACATCGTTTCATTCATGTGACTGATGTTTAGCTACAAGATGTAAAGTCCAGAGTTGGGATAGACTTTGATGATGCTCAGTGTCCGTCAGTCATTTAGGCTTCAAGGCAGCTTTCTGCTTTTCAGACGTCCCTCAGAACTCTAATAACTTCATAAAGAATATGTAAAGATAATAATTTCCCTAAAAATGACATTTATTATTATTTTCTTGAATGGTTCATTCAGTGAGCAATTCTTGAGACAGATCCTGTTTCATTTGTTGTGGAATTTGCAGAAACTATTTTAATAAGAGAAGAGGCTCAGTGAAGTTCATGCTACTCAATAATCATATAGCATTACATTTATAATGAAATGTTTGAAATGCTGAAACATTATGAGACCCAAACTAAGACACGCCGAAAACCCTGCGGTTATAAAAGGTCCATTCAATGCTGTTTTTTGAATGATTTATTCAGTAACTTGTATAAATTTAGTTAAAAATAAAATATTTGGTGCAGTCTTGTTCATTCCTACTAGATCATAGAGACAAATGTATCAAAAAAAATATACAACTTGTGACTATCAGATTGTTTAATTTGATGATTTTGAATAACAACACTTTAATGGCGCCTCTTTCCTAAACGAGCAGATTTAATGTGTAACTATACCAAACACTACAACACTAACTTTAAACAGTTTTCATCTGCATTTAGAAATGAATGCACGAGTAACGTGCACGTCATGCTGGAATATTCTGTCTGCAAAACATGCTCCAAAGCTGGGCAGTAAAAAGAATTTCCATAAATGAATAACAGAAATGTCAAGTACACCTAAAAATAAATCAAATGAAAAATTTCCCATCTCCAGGCTTTTTATTCACATGAAAACCCTTAAAGAGGAGCCGTGTTGCCCAGGCTACTAAATCCCTCTGGCAGGGCAAAGGAGGCAAGTATCCAAGTGCTAAATATTTAGAATTCGTGCAAATGCATGACTGTATTGAATGTGAAGTGCAGTGAAACCTTCAAGGCTTGTAGAGGTGCTGATTTTCTAGGATAATGGCGGTAATCCAACTCCCCGTGCACCATGAAGACACCCACCCATCTGCATAGACACAAAAGGCTGTGCTTGCATTCCCACAAACCCACACGCACTGGGTCAGTAGAGCTTAAATATTCTCACTGTACCTGAATAAAAGTAGAAGTGATCTGTAAGTGCATCTACTTGTGACTCTATCTCTAAAAATTCCAGCTGGTTGCAGCAGGTGAAAGAGGACAGGAGACCCGCAACTAAAACGTTTTCTGCACGAGATTCTTTCCTGGCAGTCTGCAGGAAAAATGACATCTACAACTGCTGGGAGTGTTTAGCAGATAATCATCGCGATGTGTTCGCTAAGCTCAAAACTTTAATTTCATTCTCAGCTGTAAAACCATCACTGGATCGTGATTGCAAGAGATATGGAGAAATCAAATGTAACGGTAGCGAGTGTGGCATTTCTTCTGTTTAATAATCGTGAAATGACTGCAAACGCTGCACTCGGTTCCCTTTCTGCATGCAGTCAAGGAATGAAACAGAAAACAGCCCTTATATACCACAGATAAGTATTGCTGTGACAATATCAGCAGCAGATCAAGAGTGGAGAGGAATTACTTGAGCAGAAGCAGACAGAAAATGTGTTCAAAAGCAAATCAAAGACAGTAGCTCTTCAGGCGAGACCCTAGATAATCTATTATCACTTGAGACGCGAGACCAAGAGAGCGAGGGCTCGGATCCTCCGTCAGAGGAAAAAAAATGCAAATTTCAACCTATTTGTAGTGGGAGAGGGTGCCTCTGTGCTTGGCTAACTTTAAATGAAGCTGTTTGTCTTCCTAAATGAATACTCCCCACACCTAATCACTCTATTTCTCTGCTCTTCTCTTCTCCTGCTCCTCCTTATCGCCGTCGCATCGTGGCTATGTCATCATCGGTCTGCCTCGACATTAATGGAGCTTGTCTGCTGGCCCCTGCTTCACACTGCTTTGTTAGGAAAGTTCTCTTTGAACACGGCGTAAGTTTGTGAAGGAGACAGGTAATTTATGGATCTACGGCGTGCACCCTGTTCTCTACGTGTCTGGCACTACAAAGAACATAATGAATAAAGTCGGTAAAGCATCGTTTGCTTTAAAAGAGAAAAAAGATGAGTTATCACGAGTTTTTTATTTAGATGTACACAAGAAAACCGACACGAAAGTGCCAAAAACTGTGATTCCTCATTCGTTCGAAACTGTCGACCTCAAAATTTGGGTATTTTCATGCAATAAACATGGCTTACAGTGTAAGTCTCTATAGGTAATTTCCCTTTTTATAACTAGATACAGTTAGATCTGCATGTTCTCCCCATGTCTGCATGTCTGGGTACTCTGGTTTTACAGTTTACAGCATTGCAAAGGCTGTGGCTGCTTTTACTCTCAACTGCTGTTACGACCCGGCTCAAAAGCCCAGCATAAATCTGGAGACTAACACCAGATTTCCCAGAGAGAAGGTTTTATTTTAAGCGATATAATACGTTAGCTACAATAGCTGGTACCACTAAGACAAAGACTGGTGTGCCTTCCCAGAGTGTGCCTCAGGTGGGCCTTTATCCACACCTCCCCAGGTGTGGTCAATTAGCAACAGCTGGACGCTCTTGCACTGCTACTTTGAGGGGCGTAACAATCGGATACTAACATAAGAATTTGAACGGCTTTGTTTGGCTTCTAATATAAACCATAATTTTTGTGCTGGTCCCTTTTAGAGCTTTAAAGTCATTTTATAAAAGATTGTGCGCCTTATTTTGTGGCACAATTGCATTTACCATTTATTGCAAGCATGTAGTCTATGCTACATTTTGTGAGATTACTGAGTACCCACTCTGTGGATGCATCTGGATATCCTGGTTTGCATCGACTTAGCACTTTATTCTCATGTACAAGTATGCTAACGTCTAGCTCTGACAGAGCCGCGATCAGAACAAGATTGTAAATGAGGATAGAGGTGCTCATAGCCCAGGTTCTGAGTGTAATCCTTAGTGCACTTAGTGTGTGTGTGTGTGTGTGTGTGTGTGTGCGTGCATCATTTAAAACTTGACTCTCTTCCTCCAACTCCGATAAGAATTGTGCTCAGAGTGACTCACTCAATTATTTTGTTGTTTTAGCATTTGCTGCATTCCTAACACACACTGTCTGTCTTAATGGCCGTCTGGGTGGGTAATGAAACAACAGCCACAGCAAATAGCTGGTGTTTAACAGTAGACGGTTTCAGGTCTGTGTCCCTATTCCCTCTAACATGCTGCAGTTCATGTGAGATGCAGTGCAGCTCGTCTGTGATTAAGCATTGTTAAGCACGTTAGCGGTTGCGTCTCGACTGAAGATTTATTTGTCAGTTCTCGGAGACTCGAAGGGATTATTGGCAAACTTTCGATTAACGATGCTCCTTAATGATACGCTTGTGGCTCTGTGAGACTGTGCTGTGCAGATGTAGCTCAAGCAGAAGCATAGTGAATTTTTTCCATGCAACATGCTTATATTTTAGCAGGTATAGCATTTACAGGTCCAAAGTACCACTGATATTAAACATATGACCCGGCTTTGCTGCAGAGTTAGCAGATCACCAATACTGTTAACAGCAATCTGTGTAGTAATTGTTTAAACAGCAACAGTGTGACACTAAATGCAGCACTACAGTAATGAGTGTGTATTTATCAGGAGAGTCTTATTGCTGCAGATCCGTGTACTTGTCTTTATTATAGTCCTTTTCCCTCAGTGGTCATTTCGGCGCATTGTTATGCAGTGTTAAACTTAATCCCAGCATGGCTGCAAGAAGTTGAAGTCGTGTCAGATCTAATGTAATCCGGTCACCTCTGAGGCTCTGTTATTTTAGCATCTTCAAGACTGGGAAAATGGAACGAATGCAAATGGAAAATCCCTGCACTGTTTTATTTTGCAGCTCTAATTTTTTGCACTACTCTCCTTTGTTTCGGGTTTAATTAGTTTGGGACAAAGTCAGAAAGTTTTCACACGAGCATATCCTCCTTATCCTATCCTCCTCCTGAGGAGTCGTTTTTGTGCAAAAGAGATGATTAATGATGTATTATTTCCACTGGAAAATGTAACAGTGTAAAGCTAAAATTAACTTTACACAAGTTGGTATCGATTCTAATAAATTGGTTTGAGGAATTACACTAATTAGCGAATGAGATTAGGTCTAATTGTCCCCATCAAAATAACTCTTCGGTATTATAAAAGAGCAATGCCTGGGAGCCACTTCAGGCAGACGACTCAAGTAGCAGTTCTGCACTCGCACAAGATAAACTCTACTCAGTGAACCACAAATATCCAGTGCAGCCTTCTGGTGTCAAATAGGAGACGATTTCTGCTCGACATTAACCAATCACTGCAGGAACTTTCTGTTAAACCCACCCGAATGTTCGTGCTGCTCTTACAGGACTGAAACAGTGAAACCTCCTGTGCATCACTTTTATGATGCCAGGACAGACAGCACAGATGGTAAAGGTGGTGCTCTGTAAGTAAATATTTATTGAAAACAAATATTTTAAAATGAATAATTGAATGCAACGAATGCTAAAAAATCTATTGAGATAGAAACAAAAGGAAAATTAGCTCAACAACTTGGCAACAGCAATGAGAAATTTGGGATGACGTTAGTGAAAGAAACCATCTGCACTTTTTAAAAAACATTTGACCCTGTCCTCTACAGCGCCCCAAACTAATGCTAGAGGAGGGACGGCGTAAGCGGCGTAACCGCGGGACGAGGTGCTAAACTAAAAAGCCAAGCAAGCCGACCTTCCCGTGAATCCTACACGCCAACGGTCACTTCAGCTTCACTCACAGTTTACCGATTTCCTGTCGTTAATTTCCACGTCGTTTCCTTTCTAGGATTCTTCCATCAAACTGATAGAGATCTTTCAAATGACTGTTGCTATGGCGATCCCGACCACCGATGCATAACTTCCTGGAGATGCACCTGGATACTTTCTGTTATTATGTGAATAATCTTCAAAAATGTATCAGACATCGTTAAGATTGGTCACAAAGAAAACAAACTGGAGGATACTAACACATTAAAAGATATTTAGAGAATCAAGTAACTTAAAGTTGGAACAAATATATTTGGTGATTTCATAGAGTGTGTCTGTGTCAGAGCAAAGACAGAAAAATCATTACGAGTTTTAATTCTGACACCTGACATTTCAGCCTTTCGGTAAAATATCAGTCTGAACTTGAAGGACAGGTGAAAGTGTTTCCTACCCGTTCGTCCCACAGCCACTACCCCTGCTGTGCTTCATCATTACGACTTCTGATAGGTGGTGGCGTGACGTAGCTTCCCATCATTCTCTGAGTACCTTTCTTTCCTGGTCGTTTGCTTCTAACAGTAAGCTGCATCAGACAGGCTGAGAAAGAACTGGCCATTGAGGAGGTGAGGAGAAAATCACTTGATAAGATTTCTTTGTATTTATCAGAATGTCTCCTGGGCTGTGGCAGCGATTTCCTATAAAACTCTCTAACTGCTTACTTGCAGCGTGCTGAAAAGTCAAGCACCTCTCAGTCATTAACATCTGAGACTCCAGACGACTTTTTCATGTTTTAACTCATTTACAGGCAGTAATGCCTCAAAACAAAAATGTTACACCAACTACTTTACAACCAGATATAATAAATGACTGTAAATGTTTGATTACAGAGTTTTTACATACAGTATTACAAATTGTCAGAATTTCAACTGCAGCAGCCAAAAACTCGCAGAGCAGCTTTTTTCGTAGGAACGACGCAAGTTGAAGAAATTCCGAGTTGATATTCTTTCTTCGGGCTTTGCTTTCTTGCACCATCGTCCACCACTATTCCTGAAACCTCCACCTGCCCCTGGCTGGCATTTAGACAGCCTTGTTATTCTCCAGTCTGTCCAGAGATGAGAGGAGCAAACAGACTGATTGACTCCTGGGGCTGTCAGGGCTAATCCACAGCTAAAGGCAACAAGCTAAGCTTTTTTCTCTCCCTCTATCTCTTTGTCTTCATATGTCTCCATCTACCCCCAAACACTCTTTTGCTCCCAACATTTTGGCTTTAGGCTAATGCTCTCTTTTTGTCTGACTGTCCAACTCTGTTATCTCTGTATATATTTTATTCTGTTGTCTCGCTTTTTCTTCCCACGGCTGCAGAAGACGAATGAAAAACGTGGTTTTGACCAGCAGCGCTTTGAAATGTACCAATTTGTGCCCCTGCACGGTATGGTGAGAATAAAATCCATGATCTGTTTGCACTTCATCTTTTCTCTAGAGGGAAAATGTGTCACAGCAATGAAGTTTTATGAGAGGAGACGAGGATGAAGAGCACAACACATTCAAAGAGGAAAAAGTACAAGCAGTTATATTTTCGTTTTTGCCCAGGAGATCAGTTCTTCTTATTGTGGTGAATTGTAGAGGTAAAGAATGGTCCACTTGTAGCGTTTGCCAAGGACAAAGCTGAAATAAGACTCTTCTTGTCTGGCTATTTTTCTTTTGCTCATTAGAATAACTGTTATATTCCACGGCAGCTTAAGTACAAACAACCAGCGGATGATGCCCTTGGCTAAAGATGTTCTGTAACGTTGTTATGATTATATTTTTTTCCCGAGCCACATAAAAGCAAATCACGAAGGAAACCAAATAACAACAAGCAGAGAAGTCGGGAGCAGGCCTGTAGCATGAGGAATAGCTCAGTGGAAAATGTCACAATATATCACGCTGCCGCTAAACACGCAGGAAGAGTAATTCACAGGTGGACTGCACCGAGGTAATAGAAGAGAATAAGAAAAGATAAATGAAGGGAATATCTGAAATGAGATAGGGAGGAGATGAGAGCAGGCTGGCCAGCATGGGAGGGAAGTGAATTTGAAAATTATGTGATTATATGAAGTGTCTACTGTGCCGAAAAATTGTACACTAATCTAGTTAAACCTGTTCGCCATCACTTTACAGTGTCTTCCAGCAAAATAGGAAAAACCTTAGTCTTTATTACTAACTGCACAGCAGTGAGCCACACACACACACACACACACACACAGAGCTATATTTTCACATTTCCTTTCATCTGATGAGACTGCCGGAGTCCACGCTGGCTCACATTTTTACACAACTTCATTCAAATGCATCGAGCTGCAGCGTGGACCCCAGTGCTGTAAATGATGTATACATTCATTCTAAAATGTCTTTCAGTCAGGAGCACAACATTCAAAAGAAAATTGATATTTCCACTTGCAGAAATTCATATTTGATGGTGTGGCTCTGTTGCAGGACTGCTCCGCTGCTCCACCAGGAATTCTTCTCTGCTGTCACAGAGCGATGCTGAAATGCTACATTTATTAGTTTTAGGCTGGACCACTATGATTCATTCTCATCAGGTTGTTCTAAAAGCTCCCTGGAAAACCTCCAGCTGATCTAAAACATTGCAGTGAGAGTACTAAGAGGGACTAAAAGACTGCTCATGTTTCTCCCGTATTGCCTTCTTAGTTTTTATTCCCCGTTAAATACAGAATATCATTTAACATCTTTCTTCTCACAAACAAGTCTCGTACGATCAGGGCCTCATCATATCTCAAAGATGAGAGGCAGGCTTCCCATGATGCAGCGAGCATTTCTCCTCAATTCAACTCTTTTCTCAGCCAGTGCTTTTATCCCACTACTGTCATTAACATTTGTCTACTCTGTTTTCTATTCCCCTCACCACCCAGCCAGTTGTGGTAGATGATTACCCCTCCATGAGCCTGCTTCTTCTGGGGCTCTTCGTTCCCATGGTCCAAGTGCTTATTGGGATTTTCTTGCAGTGTGAAGAGTCTCCAGGTAATTTGTGTAAATAAATAAAACACAATTGAAATTGAACTTAATTTGATCTGTTTATTTCAACACTATATATTAAGAATAGATAAGATATTTTCATTCTTTCATGCTGGTTTGGATTTCATTTATTTATCACCCTATAGAGGCTGAACAAGCCCCTAAAAACAGTCAGTGATCACTGTCGGCCTCTCTCGGTTTTTATTTTCGCGAATCATTTTAAAGCTCAGTGTTTAAACCCTTACGATGTAGCTACAGCCCAGCCCATGCAGCAGTATATTAATGACTAACCTCGTGTTGTGGATGGATTATCTCAGTTGTTCTCCTGACTGAAGTTTGGTCCGTTTACAGCATCCTGCCATGCGATTGCATTTGTCTTGAACCATCGGGAACCCTCACGTTAACTTTTATCGAGTGGAAAAAAGTTAGCGTTCATCCTCCAGCTTCACTGTGTTTATGCTAACATAGCTGTGTAGCTAGCTACCACGTAGCACATCATTATATACCAGCTAGCCAACCTTCAGTAACCCTACAAACGTCACTGCTGTTTAGTTTTCTGTCTTCATTTATGTTGGAAGTGATAGCAGAGCTGTACGTTTGAATTTTTCAGAAATCTCTCAGTCAGAACATGCTATATCATGCTTAGGTAGAAGCTAGCAAGCTAACTTCCTGCTAACTTCTAACGCCGTTAAACTTCATTAATCCTGTTTTCATGGATGCCTGGATGTTAAACTTAATTGTTACACCTGGTAAAGCAGCAACGCTGATCATTTTATTAAAGATGAAAGAATTTAGACAGTTTGTAACTCTCAGTGTTCGTTTGACTTTGGGACCTGGAGCGGCGTTTCGGCACAGAAACGGGTAATGACGTCAGACTTGAGGACTTGATTTTTTACTCGCATGCACGAGTGCGTGCACGCATACACACGTAGTGTAAATGATAAATTAGTGCATATTCATGTCACAGACTGTACATGAAGATGGTTCTGATGTAGTTGATACATTGATACAAATTTGCAAAGTGGACTCCAGGGCTGGCCTCTGATCTTCGAGTCCAACCACAAACGCAAAACCGAGAAATGGAAAATTAGAATGCTGAGTCTCACACCCCTAACTCATTTTTCATCGATTCGCTTTGAGTCAAGGAAATAACTTCAAAGCGTCATACAGTTATAATCATATAGCGCCTTGATTTCAGCTGGCAAAAGTATTTCATAGAAGGAGCAGGCGCCTCCTGCACTCGCACTGGTAAAACTAAAGGATACAGTCGCCTATCTGTTGTGTTTTTCCCGTTCTCTATCTTGCCACTGCTTAAATCCCAGACCTTGTTAAAACTCCCTTCAGATAACCCACTTCATTCTGTCCCATCACTCATCAGTCTCCTCAGGGCTTCGGCAAACACTATCACATGACATACTGCTAATCTGATTGGCTGATCAGAACTGTAAATGAAACCAGCCAGAACAAATTACAATAGGCACAAGTCATTAAGAGAGATGACTTGAGGGAGAGAAGCAGGGCTGGGGACAGGTGCATCGCTGCTAGTCTGGCAAATTACTTTCAGAATAGAGTTTGGGTTATCAGTTGCTGGCTATTATACACAGTGATTGGAGAAGGAGGGTATTGATACAGCTCTAAGTGGGCTTACACTGCAAACTCTTTTTGTGCTAATTAAACACCAAAATTGCCCTCTTTGGGAGGTTTCTTGTTTGGTGTGCTCACAATTTATTTTTTCCCCTGTGTTAAGCTGCCAGATCAAAATGTAGTGCCTCTTCATCCAAAATGGGGAAAAAGCCCCAAAAACTTTAATTATTCAGGCAGCGAAACTCTAAATATTCAAAGCACTTAAACAACAACTATCTGAAATTAGAAGCAGCTGTTTTGTCAGCTGATGTGGAGCCTAGCCATTTTAATTTTTGTGATTTGCCTTCTAGCTTCTGTAAGAAAGCAATAAAACCAAAATTTGTTACATATTCAAAAATAATGACAGACTCTCCCTAACCTGCAGCCTTTACACCTGAACCTCATATACCTCATTAAAAATCTTTTTCCCAGGTCTTTGCAAGATTGACTGTGGGCTCCTTTCTGCACAGGGCACTGACAGTTGGAGATGCACGCATGCAAACGATATTATGAAATAGCTGAAAAATATTTCAGGTATGTTGTTTTGGGGTTTGTTTGTTTTTCAGTCCTCCTCTGTTGCACTCTTGGTTAATGTCATGTGGCCATGAAAATAATCAATAACAGTCTGAGTATAAGCTACACTGTGACACACTCGCGTGCAACATCCTGATGCCTTATTTCTGTCACAGTTTGCCATTGAACACATTTAGGATTAGGACTCAACCTTACTGTCATTACACACGTATAGATAGAGGGTAACAAAATATAGTTTGCATCTAATCAGAAGTGCAAAGAGCAGATTATATACAGATATGGGTGGAATAAAAGGTGGGAATAGTTATGTACAGATGATTTACAAAAGAGTATACAGATGTTTATAGTGCTATACAGACGGGCAGATATACAGATGTACTCAGAAGGTCCACCCTTTGAGCTCTCTTCCAGTCTGGATGGCGGCGTGTCCTTGGGCAAGATGCTGAATTCCTATCCATGTGTGAGTTTACACCTCCCAGTAATCGCTTTCTATTTATTTACGGTGGATAGAGAAATGGAAATGGTGACGTAAATGTAATTTTTGCTTGTCTGCCAGTTTTCTCGGTAATCATTTTTGCAAAAACTGCAAGTAAAAGCAGTTAAATGAGCGTTTCTTCTGCAACTCATCACTCAAAGCACTTCACTGTACCGTACCAGCACATTCACAAACACTTTCATAGACTCTAGCTCGCACACTCTCTCACTGATAGGAATTCAGTATCTTGCCCAAGGACACGCCGCCATCCAGACTGGAAGAGACATCAAACGACGGACCTTCTGAGCACTGGATGACCTTCCACTTCAACTTTCCCTGGAAATTTTTATTTTATTTTATAAGAGTTAATGGTGAACAAGGATGTCAGTATGGTATCATTCCTTAGCTCTGATATGAGCAGAGGCTACTGAGATGTAGCGTGTTTTCTTCAGTAACTACTGAAGAAGTTAGATATTTTGAGCTAGTGATGAACCTAAAATCTTAAGATCATTAAAACCATCATTAAAATTAAAAGAGCCTCCAAACCGTGCACAGCACGCTCACATCCTGATAGATAGATACACATAAACACTGAGATATGCAGATGGCGTGTTCGACTCTTCAGCAGCACTGACAGATTTCCTGTGTTGGTCCGATGACACGCTCTCCGACAGCCGCGTTTGCTTGATTCCATCATCTGACTTCATCTTTCATTATCTATCCGTTTCCATCTCCACTAACCACTCATCTCATTTCATTTGGATCCCTGCCATTAAAGCTACACGCCGGCGGAAATGTGCTGGGTGAGGAAGCGAGAGACCGTCGTTAAATTTTAATAATTCGGAATATACTCGGATTCAGCCTCGCCAATAGTTTCAGTGCTTATAAAATAAGTACCCAGAAAGTACTGTACTCAGACGGAGGCTCCCTTGCTGAGTGGGCTGAGCCATGTTTGTTTTGGTGTGCGCCAGACACAGCAAGAACTTCTGATCTGCGGATGAATCAGTATTCCAAGGACACGAGATAAGCAAGGCCAGATAACAGGCAATAACAGAGAAAGACATTTCTTCCCTGGCAAAGCCATACAAAGGCATTCTTTAATCACAGACACGACGTGAGCCTGTTTACAAGGTGGAGACTTCCCCAATGGGTTCTGCTACAAGTCGAGGAATAAAAGACAAAGACACTCAGTGAAGGACAGACAGAGAGAGGGAGGTGCTACTGAAGCTCCAAGTGAGAAAGACACAGTGAGTATTTGGGGTTAATGAAGCAGCGCAGGAAGACAGAGGAGGCAACAGAAGGAAGGCGGCGTTGAGCTGCGATCTTCTTTACAGAGCGTATCCATTACACTGCCATTTCCGCGGGTCAAGTTGCCTTTATTCTGCACCCTGAACTCTTCCCTTACACGAGCATCACCTTTGCCTACTGCTGCACGGGGTCATCGTCGATTGGCTGGGTGAGAACATATTTCAAGAAGGTGGTTAACCTGCCTGCCTCTGTGGCTGTGACCATAAAGGGATTGATTGAAGAGCGGGAGCAAGGAAGCGCTTCCAGAATCCACATAATCAAGACTCAGTCAAACGCACGTCATGAGGTCGCACGTTTTCTTTTAGAAATGTTCCTCCACCCCAAAAAAACTTCATTTCTTTGTCCTGCGTGTCTTTAATTTTCACCTTTCAATTTCCTCGCTGCTTTCTCTCATTTCCCTCCATGTTTCTCTCTCTTTTTTTTTGGCTTCTTGACACCGAGTCTCCTGTTACTATATTTATCTTTCTATTAGACGCAGACTGCTCTTCAGCTCTCGCTTTCTCGACTGCACTATATTGGATCTTTTGAAAAGATGTCGCAGGCAGACATGCCTGACTTCTAGCTTTCACTATGCTCGTATCTCTTAACAGCCCTTCTGATCTTAATGACTTAATAATATTAAATAAAGACTCATCACAAACTAAATCAGCCTTAATAAGAGTTCTATTATGGATTAAAAACAGATCAGGAGAACTACAATACTTGGTTTTCCATAAACAATCATCTCCACGAGGTTCCGTTTTTAGTCTGTTTGGTTGCATTTCTCTTCTATTGTCTGCCTGTTGATTTCAGGCCCAGTGCGCTGGCCTCACCACTGCCTCATCAGGCTTTATTATTTCCCTGCTGTTGTTTGAGGGACCCTGATCACAGCTGGCTCAAGACAAAACACGAGTCTATCTATCAGCATGTAGCCTGCCAGCCTGCTAACTATGTGCTTGCGACATGACAGACACTTAGCAGTAAAATCTCTGTATCTGGGCTTGCCCGACCAGGGAAATTGCTCAGCCCATTACGGCAACGAGCTGCACACTGGTTCCCAACACTTAGTGTGGCAATGAGGCAGCACAGTGGGCAGCCAATGCACTCGAAAATGGACATATGCAGAGACACACAAAGGTGCACCTCTGCACACGTGCAGGCTGTCACTGCTACCACTGTTATTACTTTTTCTTTCAGAGAGATCACAGATTCACATATTATGTATATGCACACACACACACACACACACACGACTAAACACTATTAAATTTTAAATCTGTCTGAGCACCAAAGGGTTTTAATCTGTGACCCATTAGAATTCAGCATCCCCTCTCTACTTTTGATTTAAACCAGAGGGGATGTGATGTGACTGTGATGAAGGCTGAGGCTCAGTCTGGCTGCATGTATGTGTGCAATACTTAATATTCCTGTAATTAACAAAGCTCTTTGACTATGTTGGAGTTGTCTAACTGTGGTGCAGGTACACGTGTGTGCACATAATATTTCAGTGTCTAAATGGAGGTCTCTCCTTAGTATATCCATGTGCTTAAACCAGCACTGCTCAGCCACGTTTCCCATAACTTCAGGGTTTTTAATCGCAGGTTCAGTGGCAGTAAACACTGAAGATTGCGCGCGTGTGCTGGCGTGTTTCAGGCGACTGGGGCTTTGATAATGTATTCATGCCTTCCAATGACAAATGGCTGCCTCCAGGAGGCAGTTTAACATTTAAATGATGAGCAGCGGAAAACATCGAACCGCAACACACAGCAGTGAGGGGATACGCAGGTGCGGCGCAGGCCGGAGAGCCTCTGCATCAAGTACGACAAAGACATTAAAAAAACAACTTTAATCTACCCACAAGAACTAATGCAAAGGAAAGGGAGGAGGGTAGGATGCGGGAACAGCTGGACTCCCAGCGGGAATCAGAGAGCAGAGGAGAATTCGCTGGCCTGAAAAACAGAAGCTACTGATGAGAGTTTATATAAACAGCCCGTCAAGCCCTGCGCTCAGGTTGGAACAATAGCACTTCAAACAATATTGTCCTGCTCCATAGGCCTGCCAGGTGCTGCTGCACAGGCTAAACTCATCTGTGGCTTTTAAATTATTAACTGGGAATCAGAAACACGCCGTTAGAAACAATACAACCTGCACAAACATGAGTACAATGGTGAATAACTCACAAAGTGCACACACAGTGACGACTGCATGACCCTCAAAGATTACGACTTAACACATTATAAAGTGGCCAATGATTGGCTCGCTTCTTCTATAGGTGCAACTGATTAGTCTGGCAGCAGAGCGTAGCCTCCAGACTGCATTCAGCTGTTGCTAACTCTTCAGCTGATTGATTTTTAAATCAATGCCATCATCTTGGTTTCTTTGTAAATCTCTCATATCATATGTATGACTCTGTTCTTTCTTCCTCGAGCTGGACTTCAATCTGTCTCTGGGAATGGTGTGTTCGCACCATCATCCACCATCTGTTGCAACCCAGAGGGCTGCTGGAGTTGACCTGCCCTCATGCTGTTAACAGGAGCTACCGTCAATCTGCTGCTAACCATGCACAAAAAACACAAAACAAAATAACTGTAATGGCGTAAATTCGTGGATATTCTGAGTCCAGGTCAGGTCAGCCTAAAGTGGCTGTAAAACCACTATTTTCATCAATACTTTTAAAACTGATGCCTATACTTTCTTTAAACCTCTGTTATTTATTTCAGTAGATTTCTCTGCTATTGTATTTCTTGCACTTGTGTTTACAGACACTCCTGAAACAGGACTCGTCCTTTTTCTGTTAAACGCAGCCCTTCTGTCTTTCTGCTCCTTGTCCTCTGTAGGTGGATAGTATTCATTCGAGGTCTCTGCATACATATAAAGACAGAAAATGTAAGGGTCAATCGATATCCTGCTGGTAGGTATGACAGCCTATGACACAGGCTGGCTGTCATACAGTCATCATTGCGCTGATAGCTGTGGGGAAGGAACAGATTTGTCCAGTTGATGACACAGCGAGCAGAAAAGAGCGGAGGTGGCAGTCAAGCAGGTACGCATCAGTATTCTGAAATTTCTCGACCACGCACAGACAGTCGACAGAAATCGACAGTCGTTTTTTAAAAGACTGAGCTTGTTCTTGTCTCTGCAGACAGAATAGCAGCACAGGCTTTTTAGAGCCTAGACATACAGTACACAGAACAGGCACGTGTGCCAGGGGACGTCAGTGTGTCGGCCGTGAAACAATGTTGAAAAAATCCATGAAGGCATCCTTTAATGTAACTGTTATGAACTGTTGTTTAACATGTATGTTTACAGTTAAACGTCTCATCAGAAGCTGCAATCACTCAGGAAAATAACACATTATTCTGGTGAATCTTTGGTTTTGTTAAATACTTGAAAATGTAATTACATTGTGATTGGCCTACGCTGCACTGTGTGTTAAATGCTAATTACCACCATATAACCATGTTAAGATACATAATTAATAGAATAACTGCTAATCACCAGCACCTTAGCAGTGCCAGTCCACTGTAACAACACTGATATTTAGCTCAGTGAGCTTATTTTAAGGGTTTTTTTAATATTAGAACCAGAGTCATGCCTGAGTTTTCTACAGAGCCCCGCAGGGGACATGGGAGAAAAAAAATTAAGACGGCCTTTTGCGAGATCTTGCAAAACAAACTCGGGATCTCACAAAAGTTTTGCGAGAGCTCGCAAAAGTTTTAGCCGCATTCTTCGGCCTTCGACCTCCCGTTAGCTCGAAGCTAACGTAGTTTTCTGTTTGCATTGACAAGAAAGAATTATACAAAAAGGAAAACTGATGAAAGACTTGGTAAACTCGGCTACATATGCAGTAATTCATGGTCCCAAAAAAGTATATAAATGTACCTTTTAGGATGATTTTCATGAGCATGAACATGTAATATAAACCAAAAGGCTCGAAATATTTCATTTTATATGTAATGAATATAAAACACATGAAAATGTTCCTCTTTTTTGTGCACAGAGCTTTTATATCAGCCCTAATGTCATCTCACAATGTAACAGGATCTAAAGCGATGCATACGTCACTCTGCAGGCAGTGTCTACGTGCACACAGTAACTACAAACGGAGTTTTAGAGGCCTCGTATGCTCAGACCTTTCTCTGTTAAAAGGCACTTTTCAAAGCTGATGGGAAATTAACTTAAAAACACATCTGAGGTTACATGCTAACAATGTCAGTTCCACTGAAGACTTTGCAATAACTTCCTGCATTCATCCATCCTTTGCCGGCTTTACCACAGATCTTACTCTTTCACCTGGCTGAGTCCACTCTCCATTTCTCTTCTTTTCCACCTATTCGTCACACACTTCCCCTGCTCTATATCTTTTTCTTGTTATCTCCTCTTATGTCCCTTCCTTTTCTTCTTTTCTTGACCCTTCCACCCCCTTCTAGCTTCTCCTCCTGCCCCATCATTACTCCTCTTTCAGCACTCATCTTTCTAAGGCTTCCGAATTCCCCAGCACAACAGTGCTATTCTGCTGCCTACTAATAGAATCCCTCAGTTCCTCTAATGGATCTGTCAGAATCTCCCGAGCACAGGAGACCAGATGGATTGATAGGAGAAGGTAGAGAGACAGAGGAAGGGGGACAAAGAGACAGAGACACAGAGAGATGATGAGACAGAGTGGGAAGCGAAGAGAAAAAAAGCGAAATGCGCCAAAGCTCCCGACACTTTCATCTGTGCTTTGGAAAGTCTCAAAGCAGCAGCTCGGCTGACACTGCCAAGCAGCCGCCATATGGTCCAATAGACGCAGGAGCACCACATAAGGCCGTCCTATTGTCACCATGGGAAAAATGACACTTTGACTGTTGCCAGGTAAAGTCAAGAGTGCTCAGTAGTTACAAAGGCGGCTCTGTTTCTACTTTTCATGTCTGAACTGACACTCATCACCCATGAAAAGTTCTTTGTACAATGAAAACGAGAATAAAAGTTTCCACAGTGGATAAACCCGACTGCTTACATTTCAAGTAGATCTAAAAATAGATCCTATCTAGATTATATATGAGTTTTACTCAGATTGCAGTGCAACTCACCGTTATCGGTGGCGATGAAGACGGCTGTGTATTTGTTGTCGTAGACATAAGGAGACTCGCGATCCAGCGAGGCTGAGGTGTTGACAGTTCCTCTGACTGGGTTCACACTCAGCCAGCCCGCAGGGTCCTGCAGAACAGCATACCTGTAAGAAAACAACGAGACCACGTGAGACACCTCATCACATCAACTATCGTCCAGGATGCTGTCAGTCGATTCTATATTAGAAAAAATCAAACAGCAGTGCATTGATTAGATCGTACCATTTGAAAAGATCCCAAACAGAGCTGAGGTCTGAAGATGATGAGGACCTCTCTCCAAATCTGGTGGGCGAGCGGCCAAGCCTGCATCGCTTTGAAAATGAGCCTGAGAGCAGATCACGACCTTGCTAATGCGGCCACTCAATCGGCCACTGATGGCTGCTCGATGGTGATTGCAAGGGGCTCTCATCTGCGCTACAGTAACATTACATGTGATTGATTTAAGAACTATGGATGAATATATATATATATTATTTGTGTGTGTGTGTGTGTGTGTACCAAACTTTTAGCTGCCTCTGCTGTTTTCGTGCATGTATCATTTGACATACGAGCCTGGTGCATCCTGTACTGCACACACACGAATGTGCAGACTTTCTTCAACACAAGGTCGCTCTTTGCCAGAGTGCTCAGCAGTAGACAAATTGTCTTTCAAATGGAGCTCTACAGCTAACAGAGCGCGACAAAGCCTTAGGAAATGGCTTTGCAATCAACCTCTGCTCACACCTTTCCCCCTCCCACTCTCGCTCCCAGCGATTACTACTGTTAACAAACACATATGTTTCATTGCAACAAAATGCTACTAATAATGACGCTTTTATCATTGTAAATGCTCCTTTTCTGCCTGGATGTCACACACACACACACACACACACACACACACACACACACACACACACACACACACACACACACACACACACACACACACACACACTTGTATTACACACGCTTGTTAAACACACTGAAGAGCCACATGATTCATTAGGCCAGCTTCTCCACTGTTACAGAGCTGGGCTGACAGGTTATTAACCTCCATATGTCTCTCTCGCCGTCACCGACTGCAGTTTTAGACACATGCTCTGGTTTGTGTCTTGCATCAGTTTTTCATCATCGCTGCATTGCGACAGTGAAATGCACACACGTGAACATGTACACAACAATGTCGGGAGGGTATTTGTTGTTAAACGTATAAGCATTTTTGCACAGCTGCCTGCCTAGTGCGATGACATCAGTCACATTATTGGATAGAAATAATGTGACTGATCAGTCACATTATTTCTATCCAATAATGTGACTGATAGTCACATTATTTCTATTATTTCTATTATTGGATAGAAAATGGCTTTCGGTAGAGAAGAAGTTAAAGTTTTACTGAGAAGCAACTGAGCTCGTGAAAATCACCAAAACATCCACAGTAACGTGCTCAGAGTCATCAAGATCGATTCTCTGTGATCTTTCATACCCGCTACCCGATTGGAATAAAACAAAAATTCCTCACTCGGTAAACTAACGGATATTTTCATTCAACACGCAGAAACACATTTATTCCAGAGCTGGGACTCCAGGAAGCCCTTTTAAATGTGCGCTGCTACACAAACACTTGGTGTAAAGTATGGCGGTATTATGTTTCTTCCTACAGGAGGAGCTCTAAAGGACTGTAATGATATTGTCTGCTTTAGTGCAGGCTCAAAGGTAACCACCAAATGAGTCAGAGCCATTGTTTTTTCCTCTCTGTGCAAACATGGGGACAGTCCATTAGAGCCCTTTAAAGGGCAAATTAGAAAGACATTAAAAAGCCATTAGGAATATTCATATCTGCTTCAACGTGTTTATCTCCAAAACCAGAAAAGGTCCAAACAAATCAGTCAACAAACGAGACAGACCACACACACAACCCTGCACGTGTCCTCATTTAGCTCAGCGCGCACACACACACTTCAACATAAGGTAAAACACACAGTTTAAAGCAAAAATGACCTATAGATGCACAACACCCTGCGTTTATTGTGAAATAACTTCTAGGACAGCAAGATGATTTGTTCAGATTTCACTAGAGTTGCAGAAAGTAAAGCATCAATAGGTCCACAGTGTGACTCTTTCCGCTGCACCCTCAGGGGCTACTCTGACCTGCTATGGCTTTGGGAATGTTTCGGTGAGGAATCGTCCTTCGCTGTAAGAGCGCACACAGGTTGGGATGTTAGGAGTCGGCTGCAATTGTCCGATTGTCCTACTAGAAGCGATCCAGGGCCGGACACACGAAAGACAATCAGACTACAAGGGGTTTAAAAAGTGAGTCATCCATAAAATATGGAGTTACGTAAAATATGCGTTTGGTAGCAATCATAAGACAAGCTGGCTTTTTGAATCTAAAATGTCTTAAACAATACACAATGAAAAAGTTTGACAACTCTTCCCTAAATCCTAATCTGAAGTTGGAGATCCACTGTCGCTGCGGTGAACGTGTGAGAGATGAGCTCTTTCGAAAGTCCGATGTGAGCCAGGATCCTCAGTTTTCCCAGACAACTCAAAGCGTTACGGAAGCGCGGAGGGGGGAGAAAGAGGATTGCCACCCACTTGTAATCCAGTTACAACAGGAGCAAAATGCTGGCATACATTGTGTGCATCTGTGATTATGTTTGTGTCAATAGCAGGTGTGGGTGGGATACACAGAATAAGAGAGACAATTTGCAATAAGAGCTAATTTAGAGAGAAGATGAAAGCTGACTCGCAAGTGCTCTGAAAGAACATCGTTTGCATAAATTCAGGTTGTTTCTCTTGTTTGTTTTAGACTTAAGTAGCCTAAGAAATGTTGCTGGCACCAGTTCTGAGTAATTTAGTCTAGTTGTTCGTGTAAATCCCTTTTTTAAATACACATAAGGTTTTGGGGTCTGTTATCCAAGCAAGGTTATAAATGCATATTCTCTGAATTAGACCCAGTATTACTTTAAATGCAAATATTGAGATTATTATGTTTTCAACTCATTTTGTTGGCCATATAAACACAAGCATATCCATACAATTTACAGGTAACTAAAAACATGTAACAGAGGATTAAACTATTAACAACATAGGCTGATAATTCTGCATTAAAACTAAACAAAACAACACTGAAAAAGCCGACTGGCGTAACTGGTTCTGTGAGTATACTTGCTCAGTATCAACACTTGTTTAAATATCTCATGATTACTTGCTCACGCCCACGAATCCACTCATGCAAGCATTTTTGAAGTTAGGAAGGCAAATCTGAACTTTTACAACATAAAGCATGCATTGGAAAGCTCCATGTTTTTTTCTTTGCAAAGAATAAGTAATTATATGGAAGTAGGGTGATGTTGGTAGAACAGAGCTGGGTGTAAAGTGCCTGTCCTGGTCCCCTGTGAACATTCAAACTATAGTTACACATAAAACAAACCCTTTTGTAGCTTGAATAGGTTCTCTAGCGATTTAGTACTTCACTTGGAAAAAGTTGCAGAACTCGTGCAGGCAGACGGAAAAAACAGCAGTGATTTTAGTCCCAGATGTGTGAAGTTTCAAGAACCTTAATCTACATTTTTACTCCAACTAAAAGCATTTTTTTTGGTCTTTTCCTGTTTCCTAAGTAAGTGTCCTAAATCAGACAAACCCCGGGAGGATATCACACAACAGTTTTCACAGGTTCAGTAGTATGGCTTTAATAATTCAATCCCATTTTATTTATACAGCACCAAATCTTTATATTGTAAGGTCGACCCTACAATAATACATACAGAGAAAAACCCAACAATCATATGACCCCCTATGAGCAGCACTTTGGTGACAGTGGGAAGGAAAAACTCCCTTTTAACAGGAAGAAACCTCCGGCAGAACCAGGCTCAGGGAGGGGCGGGGCCATCTGCAGAGAGGTCTATTAACACATAGTGAGTGAAGAAGAAACACCCAGTGCATCATGGGAATCCGCAGCAGCCTACACCTATTGCAGCATAACTAAGGGAGGATTCAGGGTCACGGGCTTCAGTAGTATGCCTTTAATAATGAGTTTGACCGCTCCTTAATTTAAAGTTTCCTAAACTTTAAACAACATTAACTGCTTACCACCCAGGGACAAAACTCCATAACGAGTTAGTCACAACTGGACATGGTGACCTTTTACCCCACTATCCCCCCACTGAGGGAAACCTCTGCTGTTTAGCAGCTAAATATCTTCACCAACTTTGAAGCTAACTTTGTTTCTCTGCCATTTTATGCAGCGCTTATGAGAGATTGTTTACTGAAAACAGCTGCCTGCTCTACTGAGACTAAAAGATTAGATTAGAATCCACATGAAACTCTCAAAGCATACGCTGAATTCATCTGTTTCCCCTTAAAGCTGAGACTGTTTTCCTGCTGAGCCTGTGTTGGTTTTACAGCGACGTAATGAATATCTAGGCTCTCTCCTCCCTTTGTAGAATGTGCACCACTGTCATTTAGGATATTCTTATAATTTCTGTTCTTATGACTGTTTTATTTGAAAAAAAAAAACATTGCTTTCATACATAGAAAGCATTTCATTTTACTTCAGTTTTCTGCCTTTTTTCTTCATCGCCTGCATTTAAACAGCCAATCGCTCTCTAGCAGAACACTTCCCATTTACTAGATTAGCTTCGTATTCCTGGGATTGAAGTTTCAGCCCTTCCTGCTTTTAATCCATTGAGTTCTACGTCTTTTTAGTTTAACCCTTACATACTCTTCATATTCTACACCCTCACAGTATGGTTCAACAATTCCCTCATAATACATCTCAACAAATTTTGAAGTACTGATCAATTCAGGATTAAAACTATCTGACATAAAAAAAAGGATAATTATTCATTAATCAGTGTTTCACAAAATAGGGAAGTCGATATTTGAGGTAAAACATGTTTCTGCAGAAAACATCTGCTTTCACAAATATAGATTTTGAGAGTGAAACTGCCAGGAGCATCCGAAGCTGCTGGGATTCATTATATAAACATTATTACAGCCATGAAACGCTGCCTTTAGTTCTGTATCATCCTCAGAACGATCATTCATAATTATAATGAGAATCTCCATATTAATTAACACTTGGAGCCTAAAACTTGATTACTGCAAATTAGTATATGTATTTAAAGTGACGGCAGGAAACAGGGGCATCACGGTGGTAGCACTGTTGCCTCACTGCAAGAAGGTCCTGAGTTCAATTCCACCATCAGGCTGCATGTACTCCCACGTTTGCTTCCTGCACAAGTCTTTGCACAATGTGGGTGCGAATGGTTTGTGTCTATGTGTTAGCCCTGCCTCTTGCCCTAAGACAAGCCTAAGATAGGCTCCAGCGATCCGGAAAGAGGATGGATGGAAACATGTGTGTCTGTATTTCCCACACTGGCATCTCAGGTGATTTTATAATCGTATAATCCACCAGAAGTCTTTCAAACTGTGAGGTGACAATGCTAGCCACTAAATTAACAAAAGCAACAACAACAATAACAATAATAATGATATGCTGAGGAGCTATTTGAAGATAAAAATAAATAAATAAAGCAATACAGAAAAAAACAAGACAATTTAAAAACTGCTAGAACCAGTAAAAACTGGCATGGAATTACGACACATAGGATCAGGAACAAGTGGATCTTTAACTTAGCTTTAAAACCCTCCACACAGCATGCCTGCCTAATATCTTCAGGGAGCTTGTTCCACAAAAATGGGGCACGAAAGGAAAAAGCACGCTCCCTCATAGTCTTTTTTCTCTATACAATTGTTGTGAAAACTCACCACAATCATATGACCCCCTAAATGGATGAACTTTAGTGAAATGTTCCTGCGGTCAGATCCAATCGGGTCAAATTTGCCTCACACTGGTTGTAAGGGTTAAAGTCGTTGTTGCATATTCTTCTGTGTTCAGATAATCTATGGACTGTCTTTGAGCAGGTGATGAAAAAAACATGCTAATATGCTCATGCCAGTGTTTATTCAGTCATCTTTTTTCATCCTTACATGGTAATTTGTTTACTTCCTTGAATAATCAAATAAACTACTCACCTGTATCAGAGCGATGCAGGCGTCATTCATATTCAGAGGTCTGAGCTGTTCAAAGACACATAATGAATCCAGGTAGGGGCGCCGGAAAGGCTGGAAGCTAAAATACTGTTTTCCCTGATGAAAATGCCCAACAGTAAGAAGAAGATAGCGATGCATAATGAGACACAGATCAGAGTCAAATAACACAATATATGGTTCCCAGGTGATCTCATGGGTCTTTAAAGTATAATGATAAGGCTATGTGAGGAAAAGGGAAATGCATCCAATTTAAATATTTAAACTCTTGCAGGATGTGTGCAGGAGAGGAGGAGAGGGTCACGCACCTCTGCTTTACTGGGTCGCTCGATATACTGACCATTTTGCACTCCTGCGATACTCTGTTACGACTCTGACTTCAGCGTTTGCAACCTTCACAGCCAATTTTAATTTCTCATGCACAACACACGAGCACAGTTTCAGTTTTGTGCACCGCAACTTAGATGGATGTATAGTAATACACTCGGCTGGCAATGACAGCATTTCACAGTAAACACTATTATGCACTTGTCTCATTCGTTTGTTTCCATCTTCTTCTTCCTGTCTGGACTCTGAGCTGGCACTAACTTTAGCTCACTGTCTTTATCTGTCTCTCTATCATTTTCTTCTTTCTCCTCTGCCAGCGAGATCTTCTTCTGATTTGAGTCTAACTTACTGTGAGAATGGAGACGGCACAGAGCCAATGCTAATAGTCTGTTTCTATCTGAGAGCCGCTGAGTGTGTGTGCGAGCGACAGATATGAGAACATCAATCAAGGGAAGCAGAAGAAGTAGAGGTTGTTCCGGCTTGCGTTTGGCTACGGCAACTGTACGCTTCATCCAAATCTGCGGTTTTGCAAAGCGAGAGGAGAAGGAAAGAAAAAGGGAAGGTGAGATAAGAAGAGGGATCAAGGATGGCGATAAGACGGGGACACGTGAGACCGAAACTGTGTGTAAGTGCATCAGGAAAACAAATTCTCGCCCTTCTCGATCGCTGGCTCTGTTGCTTCTGCAATGGTGATCTGGGACGAGTCAGACAACTATGGCTATAACCAAAGATCTCAATAAATTCCAATTCAGGTAAGAACTGTGACCCAGCACCACCAGTCTGGCCCCAACCTGTTGGGCTTCTGACACTACCCTGTTGTTGGACCTTCAAATCTTCAGGGACGGCACTAACACGGATTAACCTTCTGTGCTTGTCTGCATGTTGGTGAGGCATTTAAGCAAAGTTTACACAGACATCACTATGTATGACATCTGCAGACTTTCTGACCATTTGGGACAAAAACAGAGCAAAACAATAAAACAAATCTGTGAAAACCGGACTCTGCATTATGCATGGATATACTCTGCCTTGGCCTGAAGTATATGCATGGACTCCAGAGCTCTGTCACATTGCTTTATCAGTAAAACCACTAGAAATTTGCATTCCTCCTACAAGCTTTGTTGTATGTAGAGGCCGATTTATGTGAATACTGAATTTTTAACATTCTGATGGGAAAAAAAAGTTAATGTGGGTAGTTTTCAGTTCAGTTCAGTTCATTTTTATTTCAAACATATACTTCACCAACATTTCATAACATCATTCCATGCAGTTGTTTGAAAAGGAGTAGGTAGAAGTATATACCTGTTTAGCCCCACCCCCTTAGGTTCAGTGTTGGGGAGTAACGGAATACATGTACCGCCGTTACGTATTTAAAATACAAAATATGAGTAACTGTATTCCGTTACAGTTACCGTTTAAAAAGGTGGTATTCAGAATACAGTTACTTTGTTGAAATAAATGGATTACACTGCGGTACTTTCCTGTTTCATTTTGTCGCGGGTCAGGACTGTTTGGGTTTTGTTTGACAGCTACGTTCTGTTGTTCCAGGCGGCAGCGTTACGGTTGCCATGGTTACAGGGCGACGCTCTCTCTCTCTCTCTGCGACTGTGTGTTTCCTGGGTGAGAGAGCGCCTTTTCGTTGTTGTTGTTGTTGTGCTAAGCTAACAGGCAGAATGCTACAAGAATGTAGCCTCATGGGCAGTGTAGTCCGTGCTGCAGGGAGAATGGACTGCCATACACGTTATGGGTCTGTGAGCAAGAGGAGGGAGAAAAAGGGGAGTGGAAAGGTACGAGTTGTCATCGAGGAAAAACGGGAGCTGGAAGCATGTAAATATAATAATAACCACTGCAGCCAAGAAGAGAGCCTGACGAGCCCAGTTGTAAGTAAGCTATTAAGACTCGACTGTACACCGTGTTCATGTTTTCCTCCGAAAACAATAAGTTCCGTTGGAGCAGCCTTTCAACGCCTCTCTCTGTCTCTCGCAAGAAAAGTGACCCAGACAACAAAGTAAAGCTATTTTTCGGCTACGAGCCGACAGGGACCCCGCCGTATTAGTCAGAGGTCCCTTGACTAATACGGCGGGGAGGTCCCTCGGAGTCGCGGACCTTCAGTAATAGTAATAAATCACAGCAATAGTACATTCACGTTGTTGTAAAAAGCATGATAATATATTAAGTAATCCAAAGTATTCAGAATACGTTACTGTCATTGAGTAATGTAACGGAATACATTTTGGGGCATGTATTCTGTAATCTGTAATGGAATACATTTTAAAAGTAACCTTCCCAACACTGCTTAGGTTTACATCGTAATCATTTCCTCGAACAACAAAAACGTATACAATGGTTTCAACTTACAGCATAACGTCACAAAAAATATTTTCTCATATTCAACTAAAACTATGTTTAGATTTACTCATTTGCAAAAGAAAATAAACATCACCTTGACTGCTGTCTTGGGTTAATTGCATTTTCTTCATTCTTATTTAAAATGTCTTTTTTGAGTTTTATTTTAAACTGGTTTTTATCACTACTGACCTTTATTTCTTCTTTTAACTCATTCCAGAATTTAACTCTCGCTATAGAAATAGAAATCCTTTCAAAGTTGTTTTTCCTCTTTGTAATTTTAAATTCCACTTCCCTTCTCTCAACCATTTACTTATTTCTGTTGGGAGCATCCCTTTCCTTGCCTTATATATTATTTGCACTGTTTTAAACTTCACCAGATCCTGGAATTTTATAGCTTGTGTCTTAATAGAGAGTGCATTTGTGTGAGCCCTATACCCCTCATGATTTATTAATTTAATAGCCCTTTTCTGCATTATGATTATAGTCTGAATATCACTTTTATATGCATTGCAGTTTAGTAACTAAATAACACCTAATCTTGTAGAATACGCCCACTTAGTGCTGTGGTAGTGGATATAACGCCTGGACGATGGATCAGCACAACACGTATTTATGGTGAGACTCACCTAAATCCCTTTGTGTAAAGCATAAATCCAGTTTGAACACTGTGCTGAAGAGCTGCTTAAAGCTGCTTAAAGCTGTGAGGACAGTTGGGTGAAGGTTTGTCCTGCTTTCATTTGATTTCTCAGGTTACTTTAAAAATGTGGATACAGGCCATTTAGTCACAAAGCATTACACATCGAGTGTTGAACTGACCTGATTTATTGTAAGTGAAACCAGAGTTCAACAAACATTTGCATTACTTTTAATGAGATATAATAAAATTTCCTTTTAACATTTCTTTGAGACACAAGGACGGAGCGAGAGAGCGAGAGAGCGAGAGAGGGAATTTGGCTTTGGAGCCATTGTTCTCAAAACATGAGTGATTTCTTTGGGGTCGCCTACAGAGACCTCGGTCAGCCGCTGCGAGCTGGATTTCAACTCTAAACTGAGCGGAGCTGCCCAGTTTTGGCCAACTACTGCTCTAGGCCATGTGAACAAATTACCCATGTCACACCTGTTCATATTTCTGCTCTGTATCAGCACAGTGCAGCGGGTCCATGCAGAGGAAATGAATGTGGCAGGACCAGAGAAAAGCTGGCGTGTGTCGCATCAATCAAACAGATTCAGCTTTGTCTTTGCGTGTGTGAGCAAAGCAACTTGGTGTAAAAGGTGAGAAGGTGTTTCTTTTTAGGATGTGGTGAGAAGTTTCATTGGCAGTCGTGAGAAACCGTCTCGAGTGAAAACATAGAAAGCTACTGCATCGTGGAACATCTGTGAGTATCACCCATTTACTGTTGTGGATATTATTTTTACTTTTACACTAGCAAAAGCTACTGATCACCAGTGTTGATCAAGTTACTTAAAAAAAGTAATCAGTAACTAATTACTGATTACCAGAGATGGGCAACGCGTTACTGTAATCTGATTACTTTTTCCAAGTAACGAGTAAAGTAAGGGATTACTATTGCAAAAACGGTAATGAGATTACTGTTACTTTCCCGTAGGAACGCTGCGTTACTGCGTTACTAAAACCGTGATTTTTTTGTGAGAATGTCTCATGACAGTGACGTAAGCGAGTGCGATGTTCGTGACAACAGCTGTGTGCAGATCAACAATGGATCATATATCGAGTGCAGAGAGAGTATGAGCGTGCAGCGTTTAAAGCGTGGAAGTACTGACCTTACTTTGAGTTTGATTCCATAAAAAGGGACAAAAACATTAGTGTCCGCTGTGCGTGGGAAGAAAACGTCTTTTTACAGCGAAAAAACCCCTAAACTTCCAAACAAGCACCGAGTAGCTACGACGTAATGGGAAACTCACAGAGAAACTCACGGATTCTTCCACTGACCGCTGCAGCACACCTGCACCAGGGTAAACCTCCGCCTGCCCCACTCCTGCTTTACAGGTGAAAATAGAGCAACAGGACCGCTGAGTCTTTGACTTTATTTATTTTCTGCTGTGTTTTACTTGCATCTATTTGAAAGACTGAGTGTAAACACAAAAAATATTTTATTTTATGTGCTGGAATGTGCAGAAAATAGGTTTAAATGTTAAACTAATTTCTTCCAGTCAGAGAATGGTGCAGATAATTAAATCTTTGCTTGATGCATAAAGTTAAAAGATTAAAACTAATAAAACAAGTTTTAAAAAGAGACTTTTCCATTTGATTACATTTTGTATGATGGATTATGTAGAAAAAGTAGAATTGGGCTGAAAGATCTATCGCTTTATCACCTATTCAGGTTGTAAATCGTGTTTTTAAAAAGTAACTAAGTAACTAAGTAATTAATTACTTTTGAAAATAAGTAATCAGTAAAGTAACAGGATTACTTTTTGGGGGAAGTAATCAGTAATTAGTTACTGATTACTTTTTTCAAGTAACTTGACCAGCACTGCTGATTACTTCCCCAAAAAAGTAATCCCGTTACTTGATGAAACTTGATGAAAGCAGTTCAGCACAGATGGACAAAGACTAAAAGAAAGGGAACAAAACAGATCTCATTGTTGAAGTAAACGGAGCCACTCTTCGTCTTTCATTACATGCTTTTTTGCTCTGCCTTTTCCCGGTGCGGCTGCAGATCCAGGAACACTGAATCCTGGCTTAAATCAGACCCAGCAAGTATGTGACTGAATATGAATACTCAGCCTACCTCTGACTACCTTTGCAGCCTACCTTTGCAGAACCAGAAAAGCATCAAAGCTTTTTTTCCAGCCCGCTCACTGTCGTCTGCTGTGAGCCAGGTGAAGTCTCGAGGAGGCTCTGTGCCAGTTCCACTGAACAACTGCAGACGCTCCACAGAGTATACTGAACAAAGGCCCACTGTGTCGATTTAACAGCAACAGCAGAGTGTGCGCAGAGAGATGGTGGCCTGAAACTCGAAGAATGAACAGTTTGCATTGTCATTATTAAGCAGGAACAGAGCAAAGTGCAAAACACAGCCCAAACCGGTGACGCGCACACGTGCAGCTGAACGTACGCATCGAGCAAGAAAATATTATTATCATAATAAGGTGCAAAATAGCAGCTCTTTGCATCAGTTGAAAAGCATAAACCTGTAATTACCAGGAAGAAAAGCAATTTACTCCTGCTTCACACTCTCTGCTTTCTCCTCTTGGCATCTTTTAGGATTGTTTTAATTATTTGCTGGCACACTGAGTGTATGAAAGCCTCTCCCTGCCCCTGATCCTGTTTCTCTCTTTTAACACTCGTTTACTTTACTCAGCTGCAAGAAATGAGAACCAAATTCCAAACAGCTGATTAGCCTGTAATCAGTCCCTTCACATCCCAGGACGCAAGCAAGAGAGAGAGGAAAATGGAGGAGACTGCATGACTCAGCCCGTTTTGCTCAGCAGAGTGACATGAAAATGAAAAACCGGCAGCTTGCATCCTTGAAAGTTTTTCTTCAGCCTTAAATCAGCAGAGTAACGGGCTAACCTTACACTGTGGTTGATTTCATTCACTGTGAGCACGACACCGGTTCAGTTTCTTATTACTGAGATTCCCATCCCCTCATTTCGCACCACTTAGATATTTATTTAAGCTGCACACACTCAGACAATTAGACTAGTGGGGAGTACATTTCCAAGCATTTCTATGAGAGGTGCTTTCCTGTTGATTGGTCCTTCCTCTGAGACCCTTACTCCTTCCTCTCCGTGTTCCCGTGGGTGCTTTTAGTCACACCACATGAGAAAGGTTGGTTGTTGTATTGGTTTGCAAGTTAAACTGGGACAGAAATGTTGTCCATCTTAATTAAATTGTCATTTGGCATCAGTGTGTGAGTCTACACACTAACTATCATACTCACACCGACCTGCATATAGAAACATTTCTTCAACCATTTGAGAATTTACAGTAGCTAGGGGCTGTTTCCTAAAGAACACTGGTAGATATGCACTCACCTGCCACTTTATTAGGTACATCTTGTTAGTACTGAGTTTGCCTTGAGAACTGCCTTCATTTATTGGGGCATAAATTCAACAAGGTCAACATTTCTCAGAGGTTTTGGTCCATATTGACATGATGGTGTTACACAGTTGCTTCAGATTTGTTGACTCTACAGCCAAGATGCAAATTTACTGCTCTACCAATGCCAAATGTTTACTATCGATTGGACTGAGATCTGGTGACTGTGGAGACTGTTTGTGTGCAGTGAACTCAGCTCACATCATTTCAAACTGGTTTCTTGAACATGACAGTATGTGACAGCACGTCATCAGAACATGTGTACAATGTGGTCATAAAGGGACTGACAGCAACACTCGGGTAGGCTGTGCCATTTAAAACAATGCCCAGTTGGTACTAAAGGGTCCAATGTGTAGCGAGAAGATTTCCCCCCACACCTGAACCAGCCTGAAGCACTGGTAAAAGGACGGATTCATGCTTTCATGTTGCTCAAATCCCGATCCTCCCATCGGAAAGTCACAGTGCCCAGACTCATCAGCATCTTCCAGTCTTCTATTGTCCAGTTGGGGTTAGTCAAATGCAAGCTGCTTTTATAGCTGAGTTACGGTTGCCTTCCTATCAGCTTGAACCAGTCTGACTATTCTGTTCTTACATTTTCTCTTGCTGGATACGATGTGGTCGTGTGGGAAGATCCCAGACTAGCCTGTCTGGCACCAAAAGCCATGCCATGCTCAAAGGCACAAAAACACCTTTCATGGCCTTTATGCTCAGTTTGAACTTCAGCAGTTGGTCGTCCCGACCACGTCTACAAGTCGATATGGTTGTGATGCTGCTACATATTTGGTTGATTACATATTTACATTATTAAGCATTCGACTGTAATGCCTGTTTGTTTTTACGAGATCCAAAGAAAGTGAAGACAAGGTGTTATGACTGCTGTCGTAATGTTGTCTCTCGTATGCAAATTTAAGCGTGCAGGTGCTTTTCCGTCATAGGTGGATCCAGGAGACGGTTCCTGCGGATTGGCTACCTACCTGGAGACAACGTACTTGATGTTTTTGTTAGTTAGGGAGGTAAGTTTCTGTCATTTGGTTTAATTCTTTTTGTAGGTAAGTTTAGATAGGCTCCTTTTGTTTGTTGTTTTGGCGTTAGGTCCACCCCGAAGTTATAGCCCGCTCCTTCTTTTGTGTTAAATCATCTCATTGTACAGAATTCTTATCAAATTGTATGAACTGTGTGCTGCTTGGGGTCGAGGAGGGATCACCATTATGTTATGGTCTGGCCACCCCTACACGAGCCATAATGTTAAAGTGAGTTGTTAAATGTTGTCATTTTTATGCTTACCATCTCTACATTGTTTCTCTGTGTTGTCCCCTCCCCAGCCTCTCGAAGTTCTGGGGGGGCTGTAGTGTTTTATCACAAGCACATCCTTGTGAAGGTTTGTTTGATGCTTGATAAGCTTCCTGCCCTTTTTATTCACTGTGTTGTTTATGGTGAACCAATACAGGAACTGAACCTGTGGGGGAGATTACCCCCTTTATGACCAGGATGTTGTTAGAAACAGTTGTGATCAGGAAGTCACGCAAACACACACACACACACACACACACACACACACAGACACACACACACACACACACACAGACACACACATACACACAGCACCTTGTCTTTGTAACCAAGGGGGGTTACGCGGGTACTTGCGTGAACCATTGTAAACTATTGTTTCTTGTGAACGTTTTACAATGAAAGGCAGCGAGAGGAGGCCATCGTCGGGGTCATTCGTGATGGGATTCGAAGTGCGTTCCTGAGATACCGACGAGGCCTCCCTTGCAAGTAAATCGATCGACCGCTGTTGCCTTGCTCTTTTTTGTCATTCATGGGAGTAAGTCTCTGGGTCAGCGGGGTCCAAGTTTAGACCCAACACATAACACAAGGTAACAAAGAACAAATGGGAACAGTATAAAACAATGTATTACATTTAAATATATGTAATATATAGTATAAAAGAAAAGGGATTACTGATCATTGATAGCTTCTGATTTAAATCTAAACATTTATGTGCATCAAAATCAGTCAAAGGAAGAAAAACGGGGATTGTGTGACGTTTTTAAGAAAGCAGCAAATTTGTTTTCAGAAGGTTAAAAAAATCATCTCTTGCTGCTCTACACTTATTTCTCCTGACCTCTTCTAACAGTGAACCCACACGCAAAACTCGATACACTGTAGCGATGACTCAGTTACTGACTGTGCAGTCCTTTGAGGGCTGATTTTTTAATGTATTGAGACGAGGAGAAAGATTGGTTGGAGGCTAAATGCACTGTGTATTATGCGTATTATGACACATTTTGATTCAAACTGTTGGCTACATTGAACTTTGAGATGACTTTTAAAATCAACTAGTAAAAATTCATCAACAGCAAAATTGATTTGCTCTGTACTTTATTTCCCCCTCCGTCCCCATTGCCTCGTACTTTGTGCACTTTGGCACAACCAGAATATTTGATTTACCCGACATACAGGACTGCAAACATTTGCAATGTGGAAATGAGAGAGAGCTGCCCAAAATCACACGAAGTAAAAGAAGTTCTGCATGTAACGTGACACAACTCTTTACACAGACACAAAACTGAAAGAAAACTTTATCCCAGTGAACATCACATTGTTCCATTACTGTAAGCTGCAGAAGCGTTCTGAACCCAAAGACAGACTCCCTTGAAAAAGAGGTTTTTAATCTCAATGGGACTTTTCCTGGTAAAATAAAGGTTAAATAAATTAAAAAAAAAAACAGACAGATACTCAAGTGTCTGAGAATCAGACCAAACATCAGTCGAAGCAGGATTAAACAGCCAGATGTTATAATTACAGGTCAACAATCTGGCAGTTCATTGGAATTTCTTTGCCTTAAGTGATACAACCATATAAACCTGACAGAAATGTAGCATAGGTATTATTAAGCAGATTTATCTACTAGCTACACGTTTTATTTGTTGCTGTAATCTTTTTCTCAGGTCTTGCCTGTTTTCTTATTCCCATGTTGGACATCCTGGTGCAGGCAGGGACAATCTCAGGCTGATCTGATCACGATCACTCCATCTGGGGTGGGGCGATCGTGGCTCAAGAGTTGGGAGTTCGTCTTGTAACCGGAAGGTTGCCGGTTCGAGCCCCGGCTCGGACAGTCTCGTCGTTGTGTCCTTGGGCAAGACACTTCACCTACCACCTACTGGTGTTGGCCAGAAGGGCCGATGGCGCGATATGGCAGCCTCGCTTCTGTCAGTGCGCCCCAGGGCAGCTGTGGCTACAACTGTAGCTGCCTCCACCAGTGTGTGAATGTGTGTGTGGATGACTGGGTGTGTAAAGCGCTTTGGGGTCCCTAGGGGGGACTAGCAAAAGCGCTATACAAATACAGGCCATTTACCATTTATTTACCATCTGACCCCGATCAGGCCAGCCTTTTGTGGAATTAAAGAAATTATTTTACAGCTACAATATATCCTGCAGCATTAACATTGCATTAAGATGGTTATTAAACCTGTGGGCTTTACATTAACCTTTTATTACAGGGGCAGCCATAATCATTGTATACACACATTGCATTTTGTGCTTATTAAAGAGTTGAAGCTCAGTCAATTAATTAAAGGTCATAAGCTTCGTTCGGCGCGATGTCCGGACGATCTTTTGTGTAAGTGACTTGGAGCTATAGAAGGTTAAAACTGCATACACACTTACAAAACACATATAGTTCATATAATCTAGAAACAGGAGCAAAGGCCTGAAACTATTCAGCAACCTGTGTTTGAGTTTGCTTAGTAACAGGTGACAAGTCCCTGGGGACCTTCAGGGCCTGGATTCATCGCCATATTTGAACGAAGATGCTAGGGAGGGGAACTTCTGTGTCTGCATTTATCTCTTAAAACTGATCATTGTCTGTAAAAGATGCAAATAATGTTCTTAAGATGCAAATAATGTTCTTAAGATGCAAATAATGTTCTTGGAAAACGCGAGAAGGGGCGTCAAACCCTGACATTATAAAAGCAATTGCTTGTGTATTTTTGGGTGGAGATCTATGCTGATTGGGTGCAGTATCCATCTCCCCGCGCCTCCTCAATATCTTCGAGTTCGGGACACTTTCTAACATCCAGCGCCTCACACTGCTGTCACACTTGTAGTCAGTCTGTCCGTCAGCTGATCTGTCTCACTCTCCTCTCTTGCCTCGGTCCCTCAAAGTTAGACACCAGTTTTCATGCCTGACATTCCAGTATCCCATCCTCTTACTTTTAAGTCCCATCCCTTTTAACTCGTACAGGACCAGAGTGAGAAAGCCAAAGCAGACAGGTAGCTGCTGAATAATGGATGATCCGACTGTTTGAAATTCTCCCTGTTTTCAAAAGCAAGAGGAAGAAAACATCTTAAATATTTTGGAGGAGATGGAGAAGTCGTAGCAGAGAGTCGGCCAAGTCTGCAGAACTCTGAACACTGGCTAAACTGGGACACGGGGTGCTACGTGACAACACATTCACAAACACATTAGACATGTTTATTTTTGCAGTCACAGCTATTAAAAGAGCAGACTTTCTATCCAACACTTATTTAATGACTTTCGTTCGAAAGCATCTCTATTCTTGTATGTATGTGTGAGCTGGTTAGCAACAGCTCAGCACAAACTCTACAGGCTAGTGCACAAAGTTTTGAAAACGTGGCCCTGAGTGCAGCTCAGCTTCTCTGCTTCCTGTCTCCTTCACCATCAAGCATCAATTACTTCAGTGTAAATAGTTATTCGACAACTGATGAGAGTCTTGTCACCAGAAATGAGACCTAATTAAATTCGCCAAACTTTCTTAATGACACTTCTGATTAGTTGCTCCCCTCTTCACAGCCTACCAGAATAACATCAGAGCAGCACAGCGAGTCAAATCTCAGAGAGGATTTGGAGGATGCAAACTTTCCCATTTAACTTATACCTTGAAGTGCAACATACTTCCTCAATGTCAAGAGCCCACACAACAAGCCGAGCACTTGTGGTTTATGAGAGATAAACTTTTGTCAAAAAAAGTCCAGCTTTTTCTGTCTCCAATCCTCACTGTCACTCTGTCTGATGTGCTTTTCCTTCTCAGCACTTTCATAAAACCATTCTGCTTAACTAAAGCTCTAAACCAGTCAAGAGGGCTAGAGTGCTCCATCTGCAGAAACATGAAACAAATCCGCCAGAGCCTAATGGTTTGGCCTAAATACTGAGCGGGATTAACGTAACTCGTATTTGCTGTAATTGTGTAAGTTACAGGGCCAAGTGAGAGTAGAGACCGCCACAGGTCAGTCTGTACATATGGCACGTGTGCTGCTCTGTTTTTGTCCTGAATACAGTAAAAACAAGACAGTTTTACCTTTAGCGCAGTTTTAATTAATTCTGTTGGAAATTTCAGACAAAATTAGTCACATAAGTTGTATCATGTGATTCGTGCAAGAAACATTTTCTCTTACATCATGAAGAGAAGACAGCTGTTGAGATCGTTAGCTGCTGCGAGGCCTTGAGGGGCCCATCGGAATCTGTGCTACTGTACTTCAAAGGGTTTGTGGTCAAAGTGTAACAGATTTCATTTATTCTTTGCTTAGCGGTTACGCCCACACGGGCAGATAATCTGTTGATGGATTTTCATTAAAAAATAGTAAGGGAAGATTTGTAATACATTGGATAATCTGAACCCCTTGATTAACCTTACAGAGCTGATAATAAGAAGCTCCACAGTTCAGCCCTCCCCCATCCTCGATACGTCTGTTCAGACAGAGTCTCGAACCTCTAACTGAAGCAATAATTGTCATCGTTTGAGTGATAAGGCCTATAAATCACATTTCATTAACGTTCATTAATGTGGAGGTAGTTCAGTCATCCTGACCACGTGTGAAAGCGTCATTAAGTACTTTGTGGTAACAAATTACACACAGGCTGTCATTCAGACTCACAAAATGTCAGATTTGTGTTGATGACCAGACTCCCTCAAGTCCTGCCTGGTCACAGAGAAACAGTGAGATTAGCAAAAAAACAAAAACAAGGATTTCACCTTTATTTAAGTTTGTTGTGCTCACTGAGGAGAAATTTGGTTGATTTTTACCGCAACTCTGATCAAAACCGCTCGAGTGTGTCGTTCTTCTTTCATACCAGAAATTAGGCAGTCATTAGCATTACCACTGAAATTTGATTTGGAAATGAGAGCAATCAAAGGCACATCATTTAAAGGAGAAATCTTTTGCTTTTACTTAATAGATGGCATTGGGATTGGACTACTTTGAGGACGTCTTGTTAAAGCAGAAATTCTGTGTACTCTAAAGTACTTGATACACGAGTACTTGGCTTTGTTGTTCCCAGTGAGCGTATTGACGGTACATTACAAAAACATCTGGCATCGTGTTTTAATTTTAGCATGTTTTTCTGAAGTATTGGTTCTTATCATTTTTATTACTCTTAAAAAAATACTAGTTAACTCAAAAACACACTTTAAACCCACACAAGTGTGTGCAGGTCTCATTTTAAGAACTGGAAGATAAAAATGGAGAAGATGTCAATCAAAAATGTTTCCACACAGGACTGAGAGGGCGTCTGATCAGTTAAATAAGTGAAGCACCACAGGTTTATCGAAGGCCATCATTTCATAATCAGATGTTTCATATGTAGCACACAAAGTAACAAAATAGAAAAACTTACATCCTAAAAGATGTTTGATTTCTGCTCCCACAGTGGAACACACCAGTAAAATGATGAAGCTTTCCACAGTGGGAAATAATTACTATCAAACCTCTTTATTGCACTGATTGCCGTTTCAGAAGAACGTTTTCCTCAACACAAAGGATGAACCAGTGTTGGCTTAGCAAAGATCCTAATTTAAATTGTACCTTCATATTTCTTTAGTTTATTTAATATTTCCCGTCCCTCCTTCATCACTTTTGATAGACAGGGAGCACAGCAGCAGTTTTGAAAATGCACTAACCCCATCCATCACAGTTTGGCCCCTTCTCAAATCCTTACTCTGCTCCGAGTGCTCCGACTACCACAAGCAGCACTGTTGCCTTCACCCTGCACATCTTCACAAGCTCCTCTCATTGGCCCTTGGTATTCTTTTTCTTTATGTTGCTATCACTTGGTATATTTATAGAAAAGCTTAAAGAAAAGCACATGTTATGGTAAAAATGCATCTCTAACTGCATTTTTCCTCTTAAAGGTACAGTGCAAACCCCTAACCAATAATTCTATCTACAGTGGTCACTGTAGGACAAGCATCTCAGCCCACCGTCTGTAGTGCAGGCTGTCAGGTCCCTGTTTACATCAGCCGTGTGAAAGAAGTCCGGTACATGTTGAAGAGTCAGTGAAGCTCACTTCTGTCTGTTGACAGTAATAATAAGGTGAGTTGTTGAGGATATCCTGAGCTCCTCTGCAGGTAAGCGCTGCGTTTTTTGCAGCTGTTACCCAGAATTAGAGAAACTTTCTTTAAATTGGACTGAACATTAACAGCCTCAAGCACTCAGGGAATAAACTCTCATATAAAGTGAGAATGTACGCCGTTTACCTGAGAGAAAGTGTCATTTTTAGGCTAACATTAGCTAACAAAATGTTAGCTTATAACCAGCTATTGTTATTGTCTAGTTAGCTTGATGTCAGCTGTCCAAGAGGGGACAGACATCCAGAAATATAGATTTTTAATGGATTAATTCCAGGTTTATGAGGATTCATGACCTTTAATGTTATCAAAGTGCCACATAGATGGATAGAATAAATGCAGCGTGGTGTTCAGGCATGCATGTGTGCACTGGGACCTGAGTGCTACAGATTCTGACCAGCGAATCAGACGAATTGTGTTCCACGTCAAATGCATTTGACCTACTCAACCCAGGGCGGCACACACACTGGACATACACATAAACGCACACACACCTGCACTGTTATGCAGACGCACACAGGGAAGGAGAGAAGAAGCCAAAGAAAGCTCCTGCTTTTTATAATGCCGTTTTATTCTATGCACACCGTTCTGCTCCCACCTCTCCAAATGTCTGTCTTTCACTATGTCCTCAACCTGTCTGCAGGTCACAGTTACGACAACTCAAAGTCAGTGTTACTGCCAAAATGTCAAGAGGGTGAGATGACAATAAACAGAGGGTCCATAAAAATGAATATAAAACGCATGCTGAAAATCAGATGAGCAAAGTGGGATAAAGTTAGAAGATGAAAGATTTATTACATAAAAGATTCAAAGAACATGTAAAAAAAAAACAAAGAAAAACTGTGAAAAAATAAAAGATCACCAAAAGCTTTTAAATGATCAACACACTATAGCTTATAAGGGACCTATTATAGTGATTTCAGTAATATTATACAGTTATATTCAATTAGAGGCACTTTGCAAGATTCACCGGCCCACCGTGTCCCCATTTATCTTAATATCTTGTATCCTAAGATGTAAATAGGCAGAGATATATAGATAAGAAAATATAAGGAAAAGTGCAATATTTCACAGCAGTAGGTGTCGTGATCCTGGGCCATGTTGGCCCAGCATTCTTAGTTTTCATGTATTTTGTTCTTCATTTAGGTTCCTGGGTTGTTAAGTTGTTCCTTATTTGATTTCCCCTCGTGACTTTTACCCCCTGTGTGCCCCTCTGTGGATCTGTGAGCCCTCGTCTCCCCTCCTTGTGTTTCATTCAATGTTTTCCCCAGCCCGTTATGTCCGTGCTCTCTCTCTTCCTGTCTGAACCTCTGTGTACTTCCTGTTTTACTTTGACAGTCTCTCGTCAGTATGCGTCATGTTGTGTCACTCCTGCCCTGTCTCGTTACGATTATCTGTGTCAGCTGTGTTCCCCGTGTGCTCCCACTGCCCTCGTTAACCCTCTGTGCATTTAGGTCCGCGTCTCCCTCATGACTGTGTGTGAGCCTCCCTGTGTTTCCTGGTGAGCTTTATATTTAGTTTTCTATAACTTGTGAGCTGTTTTTCCAGCACTAAAGCTGTGCTTTTTGAGTTTATCCCCCGTGAGTTTGCGTTTGGGTCCAATTTCTGCCTGCCACACAAAACAGACGTTCTCTATCCTGAGTCAAACAGGAAGTAGCCCAGCTGTGCTGTAGTTTAATGAGAACATGCTGGAGAATCTCAAGGCTTGCGTCAACACATTTTTCTCTCGGAGGAACAGATAATGTGGTAACCAGGTTACCGAAGACCAACAGCTGCAGACACGATGCAGTCGAAATGTAACGTGAAATGACAAAAATACCAGTAAAGCTGCTGAATATTGTTTTAATGCTGAGACCACCCTCACTCTGACACAGTTTGATATATTTAGTCAGTCCCAGGCTTTATGCTTAACTCTGTTATCACATTACTTTAGCTTCCCACGTGTACCTGTGATGGACTCAGACAGGGACTCGAGTCTGATGGTCTGGATGCTCCACAGTGAGGTTTGGATGGCTTTCCCGTGATCCCCAAACTTTACATGTCGGGCCATCGCCAACATTTTGATCTGTCTAATAATGTTGTTTGTCACCAAATACTGCCAAGCTCACGGTCTGTCAGCCTCAAACAGATCATTATCCTTGTTAAAGTGCACTGTGCTGCACAGATGGGTGCTTTGACTTTGACAAGTATTTGTCTTGGATTCCAGCTTTTGTTGTTTTCTTTCTACATTTTACTTCAACTTTTGTTTCTTTTGCTATGAAGAGTTTATTTTAAAGCTTACACAGCGTCTATTTAAAGAGTAAAGAGATGTACAGAGAAAACAAACAAACTTCATATTCCTTGTATAAACCCACCAATGACCTCTCTGGTACTTCTAAAGCTGTCATTTGGGGCTAGTTTGTATTATCCAATATTTCTAATATTTATAGGATCATAGAGGTGACGTGTGATGTCAGGCAAGCAGCTATCAAAGCTTTATTGGTAGAGGTCCTGACTCTATCACGCTATCCAATAATAAATCCATGTTTTGTAGCATTTAACACAGCCACAGCGAATACGTTTTACTGCACATAAAGCAGTATCAATAATTTGGGCAGTAAAGTCATGATCTGATGAGTTTTATTGCCCTCGGTCTATAATAGCCCCATGTGTTTACTTATATATGACATGCAGCTGCAAAGGTGCAGAAACATGAGTCGAAATTAGGCCTGAAAGGCAATAAATGCAGCGATGACTTTTTATCTTGTAAAACGTAAGTACAGAGCAAACTATGGGACTCCCTCTGGCAGCAAGAGGAATAATTTTTATTGTGGCACACGGTGCAACTAATAGCCTTGCAGTTATGATGATGGTGATATTTGAGGGCTTCTTCTGTAACAGAGTTAAAGTTAATGAGCTGTCTGATTCTGGGACTTTTCACTTGACTGGGGAGAACAGTTTGGCCTGTGCCAATAAAGTGCACATTATCCGGGCAGTATATTTTGTCTGTTTACGCAGACAAATAAAACGAACTAACCGGGAACGCTGGGAAGATCGGACGTATTTGGCGATACAAAGATGGGATCGCGACAGCTCAGGCAGACGGGTGAGGACTGACGGCGTGAGATGTCAAAGCAGCTGGAAGGTGATGATCTACGGGCTGAAACTGCGAGTTACTATTTCCCTGCCAGATCACCTCGCTTGCATCATTTATTCTACCCAAGATGATCCACAGTTTGCAGCTGTCTCTCTTTTTGACTTTGTTGCACTTTTACCACAAAAGTATGTCTAAAGACTGCTTACCTAATACTCTGTTTCTCTAATATATCCGGATCTGTAGCATTAAGTGATGCCACAAAGCTTCCCACAGGGATGTTTTCCATCCTGGTGACTATCAGGGGGTCTGGGAAGAACACAGGGCCCTCGTTGATGTCCTCGACTCTGACGTGGACGGTGGCTGTGGAGCTCGGGCCATATCCAACATCGGGAACCAGAGGATCCTCGTTCTCCACTTTGATGAGCAGGCTGAGGAATTCAGACGCCTCATAGTTCAGTGGCTAAGAGGAGACAACGATTAGAAATGTAAGACTTATATTATTATATTATCTATGAGAATATATGAACGTATCCCAATGTTTCTTACAGAGTGCTTTACCTTGACAACCGACAGCATCCCCTCATTGTTGTCCGGGTTGGTCTGAATCTCAAAGCTCTGCGTCGGGTCTCCACTGATTATAGAGTACATGGCTCTCCACGCTGCTGTGGCCGGATCGTCTCTGTCATCTACCGTCAGGTTGACCACAACGCCCGTTGAGCCCTCATACACGTGAGCTTCAAACTGTGAGGGGAGACAGAAACAAGTCGAGATTACTGAGAGGCCGGCCGAGGAGCCCCAAATCTAGAAAATATAACAGAACAAATCAGCGCGATTCCAGAGACGAAGACGTAGATTCACGTAACTTTAAAGGCTTCAAAGACTGAATGTGAAATGAATTTCAGAGGCAGCGCTATTGCATACTGAGCCAATCAGACTTGGATGTGAACAGGTACAAATTTACTTTAGGTGGACTACATTAGGGCAAATTAACATCCTCGAGTTGATACAGTTTCTAATTTGAGTAAAAAAAGCGCTTATTCCATATTTGCACACAAGGAAATCATAAAAAAGATGTTTCTGCAGAGTTTTACATTTTGCATTCCTGCACAGTCCAGTAGACAAATTTATATTGCATGATGTTAAAGGTTGGACTGCAGGCAGCAGTATGGAGCACATGCATCTCAGTTTTCTTTCCTGTGTGCAAAATGTGTGGTACCTCGCTGCTTGCAGAACTATGTTTACATTACTCTGTATGAATCTATATTGCCCGTGCAACACTAAAATCAATTTGTCTACGCAGTTATATATTTGAAAAAATGGCAGAACAGAAAAGAAGAGCATGTGATTAAGAGTTAATAGAACAGATGAGGAGATTCTACGCGGTCACGTCGGGGACACAAATGCATGCACAGCACACGCAACACAATAAACACCATTTATGTCTCCAGAGCCGATTCCCCACAGCGCATCTCATTTATTTTTGCGGTGTCAGTCACTCCCTGCCTCACGGCTCAATGTTGGCAGCAGGCCTCAATCAGATTCTTATTGATGCTGCTAAAGACTGCATTGTGATCAGGGTTACCCTTGAAGAAGTGCTGGGCAGGCATACGCAGTTCTGCCAGTGTGTGTGTGTGTGTGTGTGTGTGTGTGTGTGTGTGTGTGTGTCGGGATCATTATTGTGTCAGAGCTCACACTGTAATCTTTCAGACACAGAACACTCTGTTTAAGGATAGTTCTGGTCCAGCCTAGATTACTGTGTCTCTTGTCAGCCCGTGGTATTGTTGTTTCACAGATTACCCTCTTACTGCCTTATACTGCCGGGCTTCGTGCATTTATCTGAAGAGAGACCAACATTGATTTTTTCTCTTTCCTTTCTTTTCTCCCTTTTTATTCATCCAAAGCCTGTTTAAAAAAAAACACTGTGAAGCATTCACAGTCATTTAGGGCACACAGAAGCGAAACACAGTGTTCTTAAGAATGTGAATTCTCACACGTGTACTCTTGGTCCTTTTGTCCCGCGAGCCAACAGCTGCTACAAAGGCAAATAGGAGAGAGTTGTCGGCATAAAAGGCCCGATTCTCACTCGTAAACAAGCGAGGGATGGTGGAATTTAAATTGCTTTAGCTTTACTGGGAAATCCTGAGGTGGTGTAAGCAGTTTCACAAAATCTTGGCCTGAAATACACAAGGCACCGTGATCAGAAACAACTGCTTGTTATTCACGTCTAGACGTAGGACGGCAGAGACACACTCGGAAGCTCACACACCGACGATAGCCAGTCAGACGGGTTTAATCATGTGAGGCAGTCATGCGGTTTGGAGAAAAGTTATTCTGTGTGATGTGGACACTGAGCCGCGGCCTTACCACTGACAAAAGTCCAGTTCCTACTGGAGCACAAAACAACCAAGAGTATAAGGAAATGACTAACTACTGGGCAGAACACCTGGCCTCAACTAACTTAAACGATCAGGGGGCGCAATGACAACAGCAGTCAGAGTGCATCGCAGTCAAGTTTGTTTTTATCTGTAGCATCTGAGACTCCCACACCCACACACAGATCCAATTAGAGCAGCGGCTCTGAGAACAAAAGACGACCTGGACACACATGCACGCCGAGACTTAATAAGCAACACGCAGGAAAACACACACCTTCAAACATGCAGATAGAGGCAAAGATAGACAACCAGTCAGTGTTGGCAGTGACCATAAATCAGAGCCCTTCACTTCAGACATTTAAGAGTCCAAGAAAAAAAGAAGCTGCCATTGATTTTCTGCTTCCCATCTCTTTTTATGTCTGACTTTCCAATAATCTGGCCCATGAATCTTCTAGGTAATGCCATGCTGTCAGAAGATAATTGGGTGATAGTCATTTGAGGCACAACAGCATAAGAAGAAAAAATAAACAAATTGATATCGTCAAGTTTCAGCTGACAGTTTCAGCGCCGTCATCCTGATGACTGCGATGCCAGCTTTTGTTTACATCCGTCGTTATTTTCCTTTTAAAGTACAATTATCTCTGTACTGGTGTCTTTGGTCTTGTATGACAGAGTAAACTTTGCAAACAGAAGAAGCACGTATTGTGACTGCTCTTGGTTTGCCTGATGGCTGAATTAAGTAGGGCCTGTACTTTATTTGAACTATTTGCAGAGCAAACCGAACGTGCCATAGATCGTGGCGTTTAAGCGGAACATTGTACCTCAGGATGCTAAAAAGGAGGAAAAAAGATGCACCTTGTCAAAATGCTGTGAACATTTGTTTAACACGTTGTTTTACGGTCAAATATCTGCAAAACTAAACACTGTTCATCATTAAATTAATGTTTTTCTTTCAACTTCATTTCAAGAGCACGTCTAACCTCGCGCAGCAAACATCTCCAAGCCAAAGCCAAACAGCTGGTTGATTTATGGAACCACAAAACCTTCATCTCAGCATTGTCAACAACATTCATTCCACCTCTTCTCCAACAGATGGATGTGCAAGAGAAACCCTAACTTCTGGCAAAACGCCTGAGACAGAGATGTGAAGCCTTGGAAAAGTATGCACATCTGTCAGCTTTCCCAAGTAACATTAAATGCGCTCTGCCTCATTAACACCAGTACAGAAAAAGCCTCCTTTTTCTTATACTGCCTTTAATTTGTCTTTCATTGGCAGCTGGCAGTTTTTGCCTGTTTCAGACCAGTAACCCTGTCCTCGTGCAGATCTATGGCGCTTACACATCAGGACCAAAAACAGTAGAACTATGTAAACATGTGTCACTCTGCACTGAGTGCAATACTGTAAACCATTACCTATATCAATATTACTGATCCATCTTTGCTGTCCTCTAACAGAGAAATACAAGAAGAAATGTGCACGATTCCAGTTACATTGTAACCATATATTTAAGACTGCAGCATGTACAGTCACACACAAACAGACATGACTGAAGATCAGCTTACATTATTCCTGGATGTCTGTCACAAAGTGTTATGAATACAGATGGCAGTTGTGGCTACACTGACAGGCAGCTGAGCAGCTGTTCGTTTGTCCTAATGGAAAGTACTTTGTGACACGTCCCTGCTGCCCCAAAGATTTTCTCTGACATGCAGCACACATAACAGCAGCCCATCACATTAAATCTCTCAAGACGAGACTATTTTGCCTCTGAGAAGCATTTGCTTCATTGCCACGACACGGCAGGGAGACACTGCGACACAGCCGCTTGATGTTTGTCTTTTTGATAAGTTAGTTAGTGGGTTTTTCTTTTTATTGGACAGTTTCTTAGACCATCTGAAAGAAAAATATATGACTCGGAGAAATCCAAAAATCATGAACATTTTCAGGACTTTTCAGTTGATTAAGGATGAAGCCATCTCATTACTTTCGCCCCTTGGTGGCTCTATAAAACATAGAGGTTAGAAAGAAACCGCAGTTAGACAAGAATCACACATATTTTGCTTTTCCTTTATCAGCTTTTGAAAGCAGCTTAGCTCTCAGCAGAACGAGGTGTAGACATTGCGAATATTTGCAACAAGCTACCATTGTGCATGCGATTGCTCATCTTCTCACACAATCCCACACCCAGGCATGGAATACTTTTCCGTCTAGCCTCTCCACTTGCTTTTTACACTGCTCACAGCTTTAATCCTGCATACAGTAAGTGTGCCTGGGGAGTTAATGAGCTTACCTGTGTCTTTATTAAATTTCTACAGCTTGTGTGCAGGCTGCTTCCAGAGATAGATTTTTGATGAATCTGACATTTAGCAAAGCAGCTTTTCAGATTCTCTATTTGTCAATTAAGCTAGTTAATGAAAATATTCCAGGAATACAGGCAGGCATTAAAAACCCATATGCCTCAGAAGCAAGGTCAGCCATTCAAGTGTAGCAACTGATGTATGATTGAGCGCCGGCTCGTCCATCTGGAATGGCCCGAAGACTGAGAAGTTTTTAACTTCCTGACAACAATCTGACAGTTCCAACTTTGTGCTGCAGTTCACTTGTGTGCTCTCCTGTAAAACCTCCATAGTTCAATTTAGCACTTTGCAGCTAAATCAGTTTCTAGAGTCCCTGTGCAATTGAGATAAAAAAAAAACTGCTTTAATAAAGTAACGCCTGGCTTTCTCTTCAGTGGGAAAGATTACAATTTGCTTTTATTCCCAGGTCAAATGACTCTGCACTAGTCTTTATCAGCCCAGCTTCTGATTGGCTGTGATGGAAACAGGACATCACTGTCGACATGCTCATTTTCAGCTTAGTCAGGACGCAACAAGAAGATTATCAGAGAACAACACAGATGTTTTACATGAGTTTGCAGATAATTTTTTTTAATTGGTATTTTGCAAAATTACAAAATATGCTAAAGAGAAGCTTATTGTTTATTTGGTCTCTGCATAATAGCCTATAGCTTTTCCAGCCAGTTTCCTGTCTGCAAGCTTAGTAACACATTTTTATTTAAGAAAGCGCTTTTCAAAACACTCAAGGACACTGTACACAAGCAATAACAACAACAGACGTAACAATTTACCAAATAATAAGGATAAAACATAGAGCAACTAAATAAATTAAAGTAGCAGGATGGAAAAGTTTATGTGGAGTAGGCTGGTGTGAACAGGTGAGTTTTGAGTCTGGACTTAAAAAGAGGAAGGAAAGTGATGTTTCTTATCTCAGAGGAAGACGGGGGCAGAGCAGCAGAAAGCCCGAGCCTGAGGCCCATAGAAGTGAATCAGCAAATTTCAAACAGCAGCAGTTGCAGGAAAGGTTCAAGAGTTGGACAAAAAGACGACCTTGATGTTTAAATTACATAAAGTTTAAATCCTTTATTGCTTTTTATGGACAGAATCATGATTGCAGAGTACTTCCAGTTACTTAAGAAAACAGATTCATAAAAAGCAGAATTTTTGTTTTTTCCCTTCATGCATTGATGCAATAAACTCGTCCAAAAACAGTCATTTTGCAGCTCTTTTTTGGTAAATCAGGCAACTGCTGAACCTGAGAGGACGACCTAGTTTGATACATAAAAACATGGGCACATTTTTTAAAAAACTGGACCTGAGCTGAAAACAGTTTTTCCCTTTAAAATATAATTGATTACATGCAATCTATTAACAGCCAACCTTTTCTGCAGAAGACAAAACTGAAGACAAAATCCAACATGCAGTTTTGGTTCCTGCACTGATGGTTTCAAAGAATGAGTTCATGTTTCATCAGAGTCGAGAATCAAACATTAGATTCATCGTCGGTGAACTTTGAATAGGCTGCTTTCCAACTTTAGGTCTACAAACTCTGGGGTCCCGTGGGCAGGGACAGCAGCGTTTTGTTTTTAGTAGGAATATGAAATCACTTCTTTATCAGGCGCTGCTATTCTGGATGAATCACTCGAGATAATCATGTTTCATCAATAGAAAAAAAGAAAAGACACACGATCACTCAGATCAGCCTTCTATTGAGCCTCCAAGTGAAGCCAAAGAATGGCAGTAAAATACTCCAACCATATAAAGGAAGCCGCAGAAGACAAAGGCTCAAGTTTTTCTATGAATTTCTCACCCAAGATGTTAATCTAACCTGATCCATTCACGCTGCTTTCTGTCTAACAACTGCACGAGGACACTCACAAATACACGTGTACTATATTCCCTTGAAATATGCCTCCGACTTGTCATACGGCACACCGATCCAGTCCCATTTCAGGCCAGCTACGCCTCAGCATCACCCAGAGTAAAGTGCTGTGTGTAGCTCAGAGCCAGTGAAGCAATCATGCAAGGCTTTCAGCTAATCCATGACACCTGTTAGCCATCCCCCAAGATAGAACAACACTGACGTGGCCCTGCCGCACTACGCCTGGTGCTGTGCTCATCACCACAAATGTCTTTATCAGCGGGACAGACGGATTGCAGGTGAGCATATTCTCGTGGTCATCGCAAAGCGGAGAGCGGGGAAAAAGTGAAAGGATGGAAGAAGGGAAGTAAACAGAAAGACAGGCAGGCAAAGAGAGTGCAAAATTGAGTGAGGGGGAAAATAAATCTGGGCAATGGCTGTCAGGAGCGTGAGTGACAGGAGAGATAAGGTCCATCACAGTGTCGGTATGAGGAGCAGGAGGGGAATAGGACCAGTCAGACATGGTGCAGAATTAACAGAGCTGCTGAAGAGTGGAGGGGAGACAAGTAATGCAAGTGTAGAAGGAACAGAGTGGAGGAGAGATCGGGATACTGGTGCAGGAGGATGAACCAAATAACAGGGCAGGGCAAAAGGTGCACGACTACATCAGCGTCTGCTCTAATGCAACATCAGCTGTGAAAGGTTTAACAGTACTGTTATTAAGACAGAGGAATATCAAGTTCAGCATAGCAGAAAGTCTCAGAGACTTTGAGTAAATGCATATAGATAATAAAAATCCAGCTGCGACCGGGAGATAAAATTCATCAGGAGAAATATCCATCTTCGTGACAGGAGCACACACGTCGAGCCTTTCAGACGACAGAGCTAAGGGTTACTACATAATTTTGTCTTCTTGTTTCTTCTCCTCATAAAAATCGGATTAGACCCTCACTATAAAATTAATCAGGCCAGAGCACATTCCCCTACAGAAGGAGCTTCAGTAGGAAAATGTAATAAATTTCCTAGTGAGGAATACCTCAGCTTCCGATTTTAAAAATGGCAGATTGATTATACGGAATCATCCATCCTTAAAAAGAACTTACTAAGGAGAAAAGTAACGGCGGTTTGGCAGCTAATTCTGCCATTTTTCATAAAGAAGGTTTTAAGCATTCTCTCCATGTTCATATTTCAGCGTTGCATCAGTGACTCTTCAGGCAGGTTGTATTGCAACATTAAGGATCACTTATCTGTTAACTATAAGCTGCTTCTTACCCCTGAAAATGAATTTCATTCATTTTTAACGGGGCAGGGAGTGCAACCTCAGATTCTTTAGTTTTGTTGTTAATATTTTAAAGCACTAATCACAAAAAGTTCAGAAGAAAAGAAACGTGGAAGTTACATTTTGACTCATGATCGATGCTATCAGTACTCTCGTTTGACTGAAACCATACATAAAGATCTGTGAGTCCACCCCTGTCTTACTAACGTGCAGCAGGGCAGCAAATAACAAAAGGGAACCAAAATGAACAGACACACTCCCCAGGGGTGCAACGATACTCGTATCGATATTGAACCGTTCGATACAGTGCTTTCGGTTCGGTACGCATATGTATCGAACAATACAACATTTTTTATTTATTTGATCAACTTTCCTTCTGACGATGCTGTCTGTGTTGAGAGCTCAGTGGATCTGCGCTCGACAGTGCAGCCTAGGCGGAGTAGTCGAACGCGGATTCACTGAGCGCAGGGCAAGCTAGCAAGACAGAAGTTAAGCTCTCCTTGCAACATGGCAAATTGAACCTCCCCCACCCTCATTCAGATCTGGCGTTTGGAATTATTTTGGTTTTCATGTGAAGTATGACCCTGAAGGTAAGCGCGTCATGGACTAAAGTAAAACAGTATGTGGGATGTGCCATGCAATGCTCAATTACATGGGTGGGAGCTAGTGTGTTAGCGCAGTTAGCTCGTTAACGGAGATTTGCCGTGTTGTGGTGTTAACGTCATTTCAGATTAACGCTGACAGCACTAGTGGGAACACAACGAATATGACTGCACATTTACTCCGACATCATCCTAGTGCAAAGACAAGTGGAAGCAGACAAAAACAACAAGCAGCATGCTACAAACTTTACCCGAGTCATTTAGACAGCCGTTAGCACAGGATTCTCCTTATGGGGACCTGATATGTTTAATATGCTGCTGAGAATATAGCCCAGAAGAAGCGTATAGTAGAGCTTTTATTTTGAAAGAGCCATTTCTCTGTAATAAACTCTCTTTTCCAAAGATGAGTGATTCCTCAATCAGATATATTTATTTTTATTTATCCCTTTGTTGTTTCAGCAACATTAAATTTAAAAACTGTACTTTTGAGTTAAAATATATATTTATAATTTTAATAAATGACAAATTAAAAAAGCATGAACATTTTTTTTTGTATTGAAAAAATATCGAACCGTGACACCAAAGTATCGAACCGAACCAGTGAATTTTGTGTATCGTTGCACCCCTACTACTCCCTTTTATTAAAGCTCACTGGCCTGTTTTAAAAATGGGTACAACTCTCCAAAGAAAATTATTTTTAAAGATTTAAAAAATGTACATAAATTGCCAGCACTTTTTCAGTAATCTTAATATTTTGCCAACTTGTGTTATTATGTAGCACTTTTGTTTAGCCACATCTCCTGGTTGGACGCCTGTTTGCCTTCCCAGCTCTCACCTACAGCTCGTGGAAGCTGCTTATTCAAGCTGGCTAAGGATTTGTAGTGGGGCTCCGTGAGGGGCTGGTGGGTTGGCGAGTGGATTAGTGAGACTGCAGCAAGAGGAAACTGAATTAAAACTGTATGAAATGATAACAGTGATAATCATTTACGCTCACACTGCGGGTGTAAGTGTAAATGATCATCTGTCTTTGTGTGAGCATATTCAGTGCGTCCTGTAGGTGAAGTTGCATCCTGGGAAAACATGAAATTCACTTAAACACACAGGAATTAATTGGCAGTGGAAGCTCAAATATAGTGATATGAATCACAGTTATCAAAGTGTTATCAAAGTGATAAAAAGGATGCTGCCTCAACCTGCACAGTCGTGTGCTGTGACTTGGACCTGTTTTCATTTTGTGGCAAAACATGGAAGTAAGTTTAAACTCCCTCTCAGTGTTCCTAAATAATAAATGGACTTTGCAATTATCTGGTGTTTCCATTAAAAACCAGTAAAAGAAGCTAGAAAGACGTTCTTAAATCTGACGTCCACAAAGTCAGAAACAACTCAAGAGAAAAATCTCCAATTTCGATCCACTGATTAGATTTGGGAGTAAAATACATTTTTCATAAGTTGGAAAAAAAAGAAAATTCAAGTGTCTAAAAGTATTTTGTTTTTCAGATTCATGACTCCAGAGCGACAAATTCACACATTTCAGTGCTTTTATCCACTTTTGAAAGATTGTTCCAATTATCTCCTGCACTAGAAGAAGTTTGGTGTCGGTGTTAAAATAACATGAAAATCTGTTCTGAGCTATGTTTTAATATAGTTTTTGTATCCACTGAAAAGGATATTTATCAACAGTAGCTGCAGTATCGTGCTATTTAAATGCATTTAATTTATATTTTGATTTAGCCTCAGATGTGACATCAGGTATGAATAAGGATTATATCCTGAATGGCTGTCATAGCCAAGGCACCAGATACAAGTGCTGTAGTTTTACAGCTGTGATGTACGTGCTCGTAGCATCACAGCTAACGTGAGGAACACAGTAACTGACCTCTATCCCGTTTCAAAGCATAAACGTGATATTTGCTCATTTCCATTGTTTGTTTATGTGAAGCGTAAGTGAAACAGAACGAGTACTGTGAAAAACTAACTACACAACTAAAAGCAATAACTGGAAGGGATTGTTTTCTATGAGTTTATCGCTCTCTCACATCATCTCTCGCATCATCGTGAAGCTATTCGATCCCGCTCGTCTTTTCGGCGTAGCTTTATTTGATCAAACTTGTGGCTATTTGTTTATGGGAAGCTCTCCTAAGGTTGTGCCACAGCATTTGTCCGGACTTGAAGCTTTAGCTGTCGCACAGATGGCCTCACATTTGGCTTTAGAATAGATTTCCATGGTAGACTGAATGACTGCAAGGTGCCCGGATCCTGTTGCTACAAAAACAAGCCCAGATCATCCCCGTCCACCACTCGACAGCTGGTATTCGATGTCTGAGTGCTGATGTGTTCTCTTTGTGTTTTGCCAAACATAGCGTGGTGCGTTGTGGACAAATATTCCCCTTTTGGTCTTGCATGTCCAAAGTCATTGTGATTTCTAGCTTTTCCTAGGCCTGCACAGAACCCAGTGAAAGCTCTTTTCACCTGCCATCCATCCATCCATCCATCTTCATCCGCTTTCTCCGAGGCCGGGTCGCGGGGGCAGCAGCCTAAGCAAAGAGGCCCAGACCTCCCTCTCCCCGGTCACCTCCTCCAGCTTATCCAGGGGAACACCAAGGCGTTCCCAGGCCAGCCGAGAGATATAATCTCTCCAGCGTGTCCTGGGTCTGCCCCGGGGCCTCCTCCTGGTGGGACATGCCTGGAACACCTCACCCAGGAGGCGCCCAGGAGGCATCCTTGTCAGATGCCCGAACCACCTCAGCTGGCTCCTTTCGATGTGGAGCAGCAGCGGCTCTACTCTGAGCCCCTCCCGGATGGCCGAACTTCTCACCCTATCTCTAAGAGAGGCCAGCCAGCCTTCGGAGGAAGCTCATTTCTGCCGCTTGTATCCGCGATCTCACAGCTCGTGGCCATAGGTGAGGGCAGGGACGTAGATCGACCGGTAAATTGAGAAAAAAGGCTTTTCACCTGCCTTTTTTACAAATTACAGAGGAAAAGGAAAACAGTCTCCGTTCGGTTGATCCAAGTAGACGAGTGCTGGTCTGAAGCTAAACTTTCTGATGGTTGTCTCTCTGCGTAGAGCTGTGGTAGGTAAGTCTGAGAAAATACAGAGGCTCCCTGCGTGGGGATTATGTTGCTGAATTCATACAAAATGTCAACTCAAAAAAAAATCCAGCAACAGTGCATTTAATGAATAATAACAGCATAACGTCTCCTGAAAATGTGATTTCTTCTCCTTTTCTTGCCTCTACTTATGTCTATGAGTAAAATTCTCTTTTTTTTACTCACCTTTTCATCCTGTCCTCCATCTTTCGCTGTGTGAGTTCTCATAAGCTGGAAAAGCAGCTTTTGAAGCTTACACGTGGTCTACAGGAGGGGGTGTCACCAGAAACAGACAACTCGAGAGTCTTCTTAAGGAGGGCCTGCACAAAGTTCTATGAAAAGCCTTGAATATTTAGCTGAATAATTTATATGGTGAAAGCTCGAGAGCAGCTGCTGACACAGGCTTAGCACCAGCGCACGCTCACAATATGATGGCGTTCATTCGAGGAGTCGTAGATGATTCATGGGCAGGTTGAGAAGCGGTCAGGGAGAGAGCAGGGTAAAGGATTTACACAGGGAGCTTAACGTCCTCAAACACTTGTTTTATAAAAGCTCAATTTCTCCGTGGCATTAAACATATCTCTTCCCAGTGAGGAATGAGAACATTAACTGGGACACGGACACGGTGCACTCTGCGTGGCCCTGCCGAGCCCTCTGAGCTGTAACATTTCACGTCTGAGCTGCGCCCCTTACAAGCTCCCCTGACACCTCGATGCATCATGGGAGGGCTGCGGGAGGTTTGGTTAGGGCAAAAGTTGTATGCGTCTTAAAACCTGACAACAGCTGTGGGCATTTCTATTAAAAAACACACAACTCAGTGTTGGAACTGCACCTTAAGGTGGAAAGTGGGTCTTTATCTAGTGGACCTCGTTCTTTCTCCGTGTTTTTGCAGCTCCAGAGGTGAACGGGAGGCACGAAGGCAGCAAAACAACCGAGGGGGCAACTCATGACAAATTCATGTGGAGGGCGTACTACAGGGCACTCTCTCGCCGACTGTTGAACGATTTTACAGTTATTTTATGTGTTTTATGTTATTTCCTGACTAACTTTCTGCTGATTGTTAACTCAACAGTCCAGTTCATTCAAAAGAAGGAATGCTGCCCCTCCTGCTCAGTGCTTTCCTTATGCGCCCTCTGCACCTGCATCACACACCCACACCTTCTGCCATCTGTTCGGGGTTTTCTTGAACTTTACCTTTTGAAGAGAAGGATGAAATATCTTCATATGAGAAAACGAAAGGTCACACTGACTCAGACAAGTTCATGAGCTGGGTGAACAAACACATGTACATGAAGTATGTGTAGAAGCAACTGAGTGTAGCACCAGTGTATGTCTCCATAAACAAAGTCCATCTGTCAAGTCATTGCAAAGGGCAACTCTGCATAAACCATTGCCTTAAAAAACCTTGATTACTACATTACCAAGAGTTCAGGCTCAGTCTCTGCCACAGGGCACAAAACACGGAAAAACACCAAAGAAGAAGCACAATTTTACTGAATGCATGTTCATTCTGGCCGTCAGTGTATCAGGTTCAACTAGGTCTACGATGTGTTTATGCATGTCTAAAGCACCCAAGGGTTCACATGAGAAACTGGGACTACCGTGGAGGCCCAACTTCAGAGAACCAATAAGCTTATAAAGACATAATAATATTTATTTTAAGTTTAGCTTCTTGGCGCTCAAAACAATATCAAGCATCAGTATTTTCCTGGGTGTTTTTTAAATTGTGGTATTACAACAACCTTACTGTCAACACTCTAACGTTTCAGATCACAAATACTTGAAAAGGAAAGCAAATTCTGTTTTCACACTATAACTAAATATGCATTATTCTGACTGTTGTACAGTTAATTCCCCTGAGCACAAATATATGCAGTAATCTATTACTTCACTTTGAAAAGGTGTTGTTTGAATGTTTATATTTGACGTGTCACAGTTATTATCATAACTTATTGTCTCCATAACAGAGCGAGATGCCACTGGGATGCATCTGTACTATGATGTCCTAACTTCTTAAAGACGCAGTTCCTTTATTAGCCACAGTAATCTCTGACTTTTCTGGTGGGAAACTGCAGGCAGGAGACAAGTGACCTCACATAGCAGACAAAAACAACCTAAGCGAGCATTAAGAAAAAGCAGAGAGCGAAAAAAGGGAAGTTTCTCACCAGCGGATGTGTGAACTCTGGGGCATGGTCGTTCTTATCTGTTATGGTAATGGTGGCAGTGGTTGTTCCTGTTAGGCCCACCTCACTTCCTGCCATGTCCTTGGCCATGATCTCTAACTCGTATGTTGTGGTTGGCAGGGTCTGGAAAGAAAAGACACAGTGAGACAGAAAAATGTTCAGAAGTATGCAGAAGATGTAAGAATGTTGTTGACAATCTATACCGACCTGAATATTCAACGAACTATGAGTAATAACGCCACGAGGTTAACGAGGAGCCATTTAAGTTGCTAACAATTTTAACATCACTGTGAGGTCCTTTATATGCACCTTCCTGCTCGAACACAAGTGTTAAAGCTCCAGTAAACACTCGCTGCATCTCTAATGAAAGGTCAAGAGCACACATTATGTTTTTTCGCGCATCCTCCACCGTGCTCTCAGCCGTCGGACTTCGTGAAAAGACTATTTTTGTCCCTCTCATTAGTGAAATTATACTTCACACTGTGTTTGAAGTATTGCCTTGCTTTTAGAATCTCCTCTCCAGCCTTTCTGGCTATTTTTGTTGATTAGATGTTGTAGTTTAAAGAATGAGTCGATGATTAAACCCCAAACTGAATGCACTTTAATTCAGCCTTAAAACTCTAATTAAGTCCTTCACAAGCTAGCGAGATGGCTGTGGCCTTGGTTATAAAGCAGACCTCCTGAAAATAAACCAGAATAAGACATTTAATCCATTTGTGACCTGCCAGCATCTTCAATCTATACAATAATTGGAGAAATATAGCTTATAGATAGAGCGAGGGGGAGTGACACTCGTAATGATCAGAGCAGCAACAATAATTCATTGAAATAGCGTCTAATAGAAATGTTAACTGCAGTGTATAAATAGCAGGGGGAAGGGGCTGGTAAAGCCAACATTTACTTATTCGCTGCAGTGTTTTTGCTCCACTGGAGGTGTTAACTGTCACATGCTTAATAAACTTCATCCATCTGTCGGAGTGAAAACGCTGGTGGAGCGATCCTGCACTGTAGAGTCACCTCAGACTTCTCACTGTGCCCGGGACAGAAACGGATGGATGGACACCCTGGAACTTGTAAATTATGTAACTGTCCCAATATTTGTTATTTTGTATCTAAAAAAGAAACCCATCATTCATCATTGGGGTCTTTTTCCTTCTTATACTTGTCTCTGTTTTGTCTCTGTTTTGGGGTCATATAGAGAAAAATGGCTTTTCGTTTTTCGACACGTTCAGTTCATCCTGTTAAAGTTCAAACTGAGAATCCCAAAGGTGATTTAAGTTGGATGTGGCAGTGCCGTCGGTGCCAGGTGGGCTGCTCTGGCTATTTCAGAAACTGCTGCCACCTCTACGGTTTATAGGGAACGGTCAGAAAAAGAGACAAATATCCAGCGAGTGGCAGCTCTCTGGGTTTAAATGCCTTGTGTCAGACGTCAGAGCAGAATGGCTGGTTTGAGTTGATAGGAATGCAGAAGTAACTCACATAACCTGCTATTACAACCAACTAAGGTTTGGAGAAGAGCATCTCTGAAAGACATATCGGACCATGAGGTGGATGGGCTACAGTGCTCCCATCCTCTGACGGATGCTTCCAGCAGCATAATGAACCCTGTCACAAAGCTCACATGATCTCATACTGCTTTCTTCAACATGACAATAAATTCACTGTACTCAAGTTTCCTCCACAGTTAACTGATCCCAGGAGAGGACTGCTGACGTGTAGCAGCTCTGAATGCAAAAGGGGGTCCAAACCAGTACTGTTGTACCTAATAAACTGTCTGACACATTCTCTCCAGTTGCATTAATAATCTTAATATCCTTTAACCACCTATGAATCTGATCGTGCCCCTGATCTTTAAATGTTGTTAGTGAGAAAGTTATTGTTTATGGACAAAGGCCTGTGACCTGATATTACACACACACACACACACACACACACACACACACACACACACACACACACACACACACACACACCCTCCTGTGCTCTGCTCACTGTCAAACTGAGTGGCAGCAGCAGTTGTCAGTGTGTGCATGTATGTGTACCTTTGCCTGTTCATTGGAGAGATCATTGGCTACACACCTTCAGGCTCATTTTAATTATCGCTTCAACCTGAATTTAGCATAAGGAACTGCAGACTGAGCTAAATAGCAAATCTGACACACACGCACGGATATCATCAAAAAGGCCGTTCTCCCAACTGCCTGACTTAAATGACCCTGTTGAAGGAGGCCACCAAACCACGGAGGGATGCATTTTATGATCCCCGAGTGCGAGAAGATCACAGCAGCTCTTATTAGAAGTAGATTTCAGCACAACAAGGTCAAAATTTATTTCTGCCAATTCTAAACTAAACAAATTAATTTGCCGCGTGCAGCAGGTGAACGGTGGCAGCTACTAACACATTAATTCACATGTTACAGTTTTTTCCAGAAAAATCAGCGTTTAAAGTAATCAATTCTATTTTATTATTATATGTTTATATCAACAGCTTTCACACCATCTTAACTTTTTGTGTTTTAGTCAACAATCAATACTTTTTTATACATATAGAGCTTTCCCCTTAAATTTTGTACATCATATGTTGTACACGTGCCTCATTAAATTATTTCCTATTATTATTTCTATTCTTTCTTCAAGTTATTATATACACACACACTACACTTTTTATAAAGATAAACTATTTAATTTTAAGCCAATTCCACTCTTAGATTATATCACAGGATAATTTAAATGGTTATTTCTGCCTTATGCTAATTTTTCCCATAAAGACAACACGTATTTTTGATTAGTGATGCTTATTAATTCTTATCAGTGCCATATTTCCCACATTTCCTACATCAGACAGAGTGAAAAACACGTTTTTGTTTCACACTTGTATTGATTTTAAAAACAATGTTCAGTGTTGAACATTTAATTGTCTGGGATGACTACGTACTTTACTCTAAAACATTAAAAATAAAACATGTAAATGCTAAATTAACCCAAAAGGCTGTTTTTATATTGGGTTTCGACACGTTCTCATCCCAACACGTAACATGGCGACGCTATGTGACAAATCGTCTGTATGTTACGTGGTCCAAGGTGTAAGAGCGGGTTCTATGAATGTCAGGTTATGGCTAAGGTTAGGGCTACATTAGAAAGCTGCAAAGCTTTTAACAATCCAGAGCGTCTCATAAGGACGTGCAAGGGTACCTCTGGCGTTACTATGTCACGCCTCGGGCCGTGACAGACGGTCGGTATGTTGCGCGTTGGGAACGAGAATGCTCTGTGGGTTCGTGTGCAGATGACCAGCCGAGAAGCCAGTACAGACTCCAGACATCAACTCCATTCATTCAAGAAGCTGCTGCGTGGTAGACTGTGGGTGCAAAGGCAAGACAGTCAACAGGTGTTTCTATCAATAGTTTGTCAGACATGGTGGGTGACAGCTCCGCCCCTCACAACCAGCTCCGCCCCTCACAAGCAGCTCCCGTTCGATCGAACGCCGAGCAGGCAGATGGTGCTCCGTGAACCTGTGAGTTTATTAAACCCTTGCACACAACCACATGTGAATACACACATGCTGGCTTCAAAACACACAGACGCATCCACACCTGAGCACAGACGTATACTTTTGCCCTCCAGCTGGAGAAGAGCAAGGCTCTGGGATACCTGCAGTCTCAGTGGTGTCTAAACACATTCAGCGTGGTCTCCTCTGGCGACTGACAACGTCTTAATGAGTATTTCCTGAGTCTCAACTCAATTATAAACTCCCTGGCAGTATCTAGCCAAGAAAAGATGTTCACATTCACTCTGGGCGAGAGTTACAGCGAAAGGGAATTTTCCCTCCAGGTGTCAGAAAACTTCCACTGGCAGCATGCTGATTGAGATACTCCTCTCAGTTAGCTTCTTAATTTTTCTGCCTCTTGTTAATCCGTCTGGAAACACTCAATTAAACTTCTGAGCAGCAACGCTGCCATAGTCCATCAAAAAAGTTGCCTTTCCCCTGGGTATTTCACTTTACAAAGTCGAGTCGCCGTGTGGTTAATTGCACTAACCGCCTGTGTAAAAAGCGATGGGGTTTTGCTGAGCTATGTTATAACAAACGTAATAAAAAATAAGGGCATTTGTGTTTGGTTGAATATTTCTTTGATGTAATGTCGCCCGTTATATGAAACTTGGGCACATCCATTTGTTTCTGGTACTACAGCTCACTCCAAATAATGCTGCAACTGGCTTTGCAGAGAACCAGCTTGAAGGTGCCCTTTGGCACAGGCCCTACCTGGATCAGTCAGGGATTATATGCTTAGAGCAGACACCAAGTGGCCGCTGCTCACAGGTGCTGCTAATAAGATACCAATCAGCCACCTGATTGTCAGCACCTGTGCTACCAGAAGCTCAGAGTCAGTAGCAGAATAAGCAATTTGGCAAAATTTTCACGGGTGCAACCCACAACCCACAAATAGCTCATATTTTCTACTTGAATCTGCTTGGTATGTTTTTCCTCATTTGTATTTAAGGAGGAATGGCAGTGTGTTACTAGAACCATCATTTCCCTGATCGGACCTCCCCAAGGGATTAACAAAGGTCTATTCTACTCTATTCTACTCTACTCTACTCTACTCTACAGTCTTGTTACAAGTAATGAACCAAATGCAAATTTCCTCACGTTTTGTGACTGATTTATATTATTTGTACATTACATATCATTAATTATCTGTCTCTGTCATGCAGTCCTATAGTCTCGATTCCTTTTCTAACTAAACTATGCTAATATTAGCCGTAGCAAATACTAACACATATAGAAAGAACATAACAATGAAGTTCATGTGTAGGAAACTGCAACATAAAATCACGGGATCATATCCTGTAAACCAATAACTGCTGTATAAATTACTACGAGTCTTTAAATAGACAATTCAGTGCTTAATGAGCAGTTTTGTCTTATTTTTAGTTCAGTTTGACTGAGGCAGATATATTTTTGTCAAGAGCTGCTGAGTTTTATTTAGAAATGAAACCTCTGCTGAACTCTTGAACTATTAGAAGAATGGACGCCAGAACGAGAGAAATTCCTTTATTCGTTTGAAGAATGGCACCGTCTTCTTCTCTACGTACAGTATAATTTATTTTGTAAAACATAAGTGGGAGAAAAACTAGGAACCCACAGGTGATTTCATTGAGCGATTGCGGCGACGAAAGCTGACGTAAAACCGAACAAAGAACTAATGAAGTCGAGCGCACCGAATGATATGACGGGCCTCGTTTCAGCAACATCTGATCTGGGAATGACATTTCAGGCCATCGCATTCTACCTTGAAAGGATTTTTTTATCAAAGCCTCTCAAGTAAGGCCACAAAGCCGGGAGAAAAGAAAGGATGAGAAGAACAGAGCGGTAGAGAGACAGACAGAGAAATGATGGGGATAAGCGAGGAAAGGATGAGAACAGATCGAGAGAAAGAGAGCGGTCTGACATCTGAGACACCACATTAACTCTCTGAAAAGGTGTGATATTATAATCAAATTGGCAGTGGGCTCTTTGTTCTCCTCTGGCCCTTCGGTAGTGCTCACTCACAGCACCCAACCACTGGCTATTCTTCAGGCCTCTTTTCAAATGCTTAGTGAAATGATGACAGGCGTAAAAGGGCTTAGAAAAAACACAGTTAACGTGAGTAATATAAAAATCTGCTAGTGACAGAATTTCTACCGGAGCAACATTATTCCTCTCACCTTTACTTCATTGTGCTTCACATTTTTTGGTGGTGGAGAGCAAATTTTATGAAAGGTGTGGGGGGCAAACTCCAACGTTTCTTTTGTCCTTGATATCGAAAAGACGGCATAATTATATAATTATCAAACGGTCTACAGAAAACGTCTGATCTTTGCCTGAAGAACTTTTATTTTCTGCTAGTTGCACTTGGCAGGCTTTTTTCAGCACCTACAGTAAATAACAACAACAAAGAAATGCATAGCTTTATGATTGTGCTGTATCATCTCTCACTATCAAGCCTCACTACCTCAGAGTATGAGCATCCATACTGATATTTGTGACGCTTGGGGAGCACAAGCTTTACCTCACAGAGACAATAATAAGTAAGATTAGAATATATTTTATTTTATTTGTACAAGTTTAAAGCAAAAAGCTTGAAAATCACTCTTGTACTTTTTCTTCCTTCCTGTCACTCAAATCAAAGCGTGCACGTTGTCTTACATACAGCAGGTTACAATGCTGCCGTCTCAGTCTAGTAGACGTATTTCCGGATGTTTGATGCAGTTCTAACTTTCAGCAGTAACTGGAGTGCAAACACATTGTCTGTCTGCCTCAAAATCAACTCAACAAATGCCGGCAACCTCCTGCACTCCACCCCTGTAGACACATGATTAATCACTTTGACAACAGTTAATTACAGTATGATGGAAGACACTTGAGGCTCTTATCTGGGCCACTTGAACCTGCACAAGTGTTTCTTTCTGCTTCTTTCATCAGCCTCTTATGCATTTTTAGCATCCACAACAGAATCATGTAGGTATTGGTGGCAGTGTGGCAAACTCTTTGATAAATCTTCTTTTCTTGTTATTATTATAAAGAGATTTTGCAGCTTCTTGTGTGTTTGATCAGAATAGTAACGTGGGCTTGTTCATGTAAAGGCCAGAGAGAGAACATTTAGCTGCACGTGTGTTATTAGGTGATAAATAAGGGTTAAACTTCAGGATAAGAACTCCATTAAAAATAATAGATTCATGCATCCATTATGTACTTCATGTGCATCTTCTACACAAAGTATATTCACACAAGACCACAATTATATCAACTATCCTCTGCAACCAGTCTGGTGTTGCTAGCATTGGATTTTGGCTAACAGCATTAGCTTCACATTGTTCCCAGGAGACTACAGTAGTTGCACATCTGCCGATAGTTCATGCTTCAGTATACTGTTCGCTGTCCTTCTGAGTTTGCAGTTGACTTATGGTCCTTATTATGGCATGATTTAATTCACAAATATACAAAAATAATTTTATAATCTTCAATAGTCTTTTAATTTAAAGGAAGCAGCCTGTACACAGTGTACATGTGCCCACTTAGCCAATGCAGTATCCATCCAGTAATGGCTCCATTTGACTTTATGCATGTTGAAATGAAGTTTAAGCAAATTCTATATAGATGGAAATTTAATGATTGGCTATTAATTGTTTTTAAGTCATACATATGCAGGACAAAATGGTCTTGATGTGCGAACGTGTTGAATGTGAAATATCCAGAGATAGATGCTCTCTGTGACAGTGAAAAATGTTCTTCTCTCTCTTAGGAATACATGAAGCCCTAAAGCAGGGGTGTCAAACTCAAGGCACACTTTAGGTCGCGGGCCAAACAAGATAAACATTTATTGAACACTAAAACACGTTTTTTTTAAACATAAATGTGAATAAAAACAGACCGGAATATTATTCCAGATTAAATAAACTTAAAAAAATAAACTTTAACTTTAAATATTTTGCTCTTCATAAAAATATATCCTGTCAAAATTATGCAAGTTAGAAATATGAACATGCTGCCAAAACCCCAGAAAAAATAAATGAGAGCAAACACAAGGTTGGAGCCGCATGTAGACGGAGCTGCAGGAGTGGAGCTAATAAACTGTGCGGGACATTCAGAGTCGTACTTTCCCTGAGTGCATCGTTACACTGCAGCTGCATCTGAATCTGCACAGGTGCAGCTCAGCAAAGTGCGCTGACTTGGTTCAACATTACTCGGCAGCAGGGAAAGTGAGGCAGGCTGCACTGGTGCATTTGTGACAGCTTCACTTGAAACGCCTTCACCGCATCATACATGTCCATGAACTGACAGGTTTCCTTGATGAGCTCAAAAACTACTGTTGAGAACTTTTATCCCAACTCAGCCAGCGGAGCTCTGCATGAAGGAATGTCGGCAAACTCTGAATCTATTTCCCACATAAAAGACTGAAACTGACGGTGATTTAAACTTTTAGCTCAGATAAAATTTACGGTTTGCGTCACGGTGATCATTACATGCTCCATTTTTAGGACTTTACCACACAGCCTTTCCTGGTGTGTGATGCAGTGATGTGCTGATAACTCACCGGTACAGTTCTCCTGCATCTTTACTCCCATCCTGCTGACTAGTCCGCTTTTTTCACCGCACAGCACCGGCGCTCCATCTGTTGTAAGTCCAACAAGTCTGTCCCAGGACAGTTTCACGTCGGTTACACTTTGACATACGTTTTAAAAAATGTCTTTTCCTGTCGTTGTCCCGTGCATCGATTTAATGTTCAGTATTTCCTCCCCACGGACGAAGATGGCCAGCTGTGCAGTATCCATCATGTCTGTACTTTCATCCACAGCCGACTATGCAATGAAGTTTTTGCTTCTTTCACACAGCTGTGTTCTTAAATCAGTGGCCATCTCACAAACCCGATCAGCAATCATATTTCTGCTCAGGCTCACATTTGCCAAAATCTGTGTTTTGTCTGGACACAAGACGTCGCACAGCTTCATCATGCAGCTCTTCAGAGCGGTACCGGGCTGATTTGGCTCCTCTGCTACGATAAAACTTGCTTTCACAACAGCTTCACTTTGTGATTTTGCTCTGGTGACAAACCTCTGCTGAAATGTCAGATTCTTCTTTAGCTCTTCTACTTCCTGTAGTTTCTGCGTTTAGGTTTTTCAGCTTATCCTGACGTTTTGTCTCGTAGTGCCGTCTTAAATTAAATTCCTTCATTACAGCCACATTAGCTCCACTAATAAGACACACGGCTTTACCAGCATGTCTGTAAACATATATTCAGCCTCCCACTGGCGCTGAAAGGCTCTGCTTTCAGAGTCAACTTTTCTCTGCACCATTGTGAGCGGCGAGCTTCACAATAACAGAAGTTTGACTTGATTGATGTTCCCAGTTAGCCTAGTTCAGCAAGGAGGCTGCAGCGCTGCATTATGGGATCTGTAGTTTGTATATTATTAGCGCCTCATATCGCTGAGCCATGCATAACAATAATAGTACATCTGTATAAAATGATCTCACAGGCCGGATATAAATGTACGCCGGGCCGGATGTTAATATTGTTAATCATCTGAAGTCGTTGCCCACGTGCTACATCTTTCTCTGCACCTGCACTGCAGTGTATATCTATATAAAGATGGGGAAAGCAGCCTGTTTTTAGCACTCCGATTATACAGATGCATCACTTAACCAAATATTTTACTTGACTTAGAATCCGTAGGCACCATTGATCAGTTCTACATGAGAAATAGAGGCTATTGTCATGTAGAACTGGGTAACTCATAAAGCACTGAAGTAAAGGAGTGACTAACGGCTGCTATAGAAACTTTTTTCCTTCTCGGTTGTTCCCATTTGGGACACCTCTGTGTCAAAAAAGATGAATCCATGAGAAATGACTGACCGAGCTTTTCAGCCACAGGCCTGGGAGCGTGTTGGGTCTGTCTCTCTCACAAAGCTCTGATAGTAACTGACAAATCCTACGACAACTTCTTTGGTTAAAGTTGCTCAACAGCTTTTCAGTAAATAACAATAATAATCCTGGAAGCTCTAACCAATAGCACGATGTGGTGGCAGCAAGTGATACTGAGAAGATGCAGTGCCATCAATAACATGTCTCATTATCTCTTACTCTTCTGCACCAATGTCCAAATCTGCTGACTTCTTCCCACCACCAAACAGAAAATTGAAGTTGTAGGATCACAGATTTGTTGGAGCAGAGGTGATCGGGCACGTTTTTCAGAGCTCCAAGTGCAGATGGACACAGTGAGAGTTATTGAATGATCGAACAGCTGCTCAGGAAACAGTCCAGAGGTGAATATGGCTCATCTGACTCATCTACGACCTGAATATATCTTATCCACTAACCATCATTTCATTTTCTTTATTTAGACCCACCTTGTTATAAGATCTAGTTTCCAAGCACCTGCACTGTAAAAATATTAAACCTTGTGTAAATACACAAGCATAAAATAGATCCCAGCCTGCAACAGCAGTTAAATGAAGCCAGGTGATAGCAGTGCAACACACATCACGCATAAAACGCATAAAAAAGCAAGAAGACGTGGTGGGTTACGCTGGATCTTGATGGTTAGACAAGGATAAAAGGACAGAGACGAATAAAGGAAACAAAGTTCAAATGATCTCCTCCTAAATCAACAATTTCAGGACTACATGTAGTCCATATCAACAAACAGCTGCAGTGAATATGTGTGAGTTCACTTTGGTATGTTCTCATTCACCCAAAGGGACTGAAGAATACTAAAAGAAAAGATTTTGTTCAAGTTAAGTGTGGAAGATTAAATATGTAAATGGGCAAATGCCCAAAATGGCTAAAACATAATTTCATTGATCTGACAGAAGTGCAACTCCTAATTTTCTTTCAGGAAGCAAGCCCAAGGCATAAAAATGCAAGTTAATCATCTTAAATGCCTTTCAGACTTTGGTAAGCAGTCCAGTAAGGCACCGAAAACCATCTTCCTGTTTCTTATATCCTGTAGCTACTTACATTCTGTGAGATTTATCAGAAAGAGGCCAAAGTCTATTTATGAGAGTAACAAAAATAGATGGGCTTGCGGCCCCTTGACAATTATATCATGTTAATTACAAAAGGAAGGATTTGTTGGTGAAGCAAAAATATCCTTTTTCTGTGAGCAGTGTGTCATGAAGCAATGTGTATCTGAAATGGGTTTTATATTCCCCAACGTGAGAATATAACAACCTCTGCTGTAGTCGTTGCTGGCTCGTTGCTGTTTACCAGTCCTATCAGGTACCGGAGACGTCTCTGTTTGGCTCAGTGCGGGTCGTAAAAAACAAAACTACGTGATTATCCTGTATTTTGTTTTATGAGGATAACACAAAAAGTAAATACTGATTCTCATCAAATGAAAAAAATCTGCAGGTTTTACTCACTTTGTTGGCCAAATAGTGATGCGCACTATTCAAAACAACCTCCTCAAGCAGCTCAGAGCACTCGGCACCCATATCATCATATAATCGGAGGATTAAGTAAATTTAAGTGGATTCAGCGTCACCTTTTCGTCACTTCTTCCAACCTATAGGGTCAGTGAGCACACAGCAAAGGTAGGGTTGAGCAATACAGTGTCAGTAATGAAAACGAACCAATGGGCTGCTGTCAGTGTTGGAAGGCTGGTGCACAGCAGCCATTCAATTGACCAGTTGGACCAAAAGTGTGTCAGCCCACTGGGAAAATGCCCAGTATGCCAGATTACCAGTCCAGACGTGGTGGTTTCAAAGGTCCCAGCACTGACCTGCAAGTGCACGAACCTAAAAAGTTCAACTTTTGATCTCTCAAAAAGACATCTTCAACTGCAGTGTCCCTCGCAGGGCTCCGTAATGTCAGAGTCATGGCTGAATGTGTTTCTATGTTACTGTAATATAATAAAATGATGGTGGAGAAAATACGTTTCTTAAAGTTTACCGGTGAATTCGGTGCATTACGATACAAAGGCAGAGAAGTGCTGCCCTTGACAGACTGAGAATGAATAATTTGATGAGAATGTTTGGCATTCAAAATAAACAGACTTTGAACTTTCACGGTGCTATGTGGTTTATACATGGACTGTACTTCAGATTAGTGATCTGAAGTTTCTCTTTAAACATCGAGAAGCTTCTGTAGCTTTTGGAAGAAGCACATTTGATTCAAATTCTTTCAGGAAGTGTTTACTGATACAGCTGCATCATGATTTCACTAAATCAAAGCCGAACTTTTGGGGTTTTTTCCCTCCGGTGGCTGATCAAGGTTGCACGAGGCCAAAAGCAGCATCACACACAAGATTAAAAATTAGACTCTCAGGCTGCGTTCACTCTGCAGGTCTTGATGCTCAGTTCCGATTTTTTGATCAAATCCCATTTTTTTGTCTGCTCGTTCACACTGCAAATAAAATGCGACAGCAAACGCGCTCTAGTGTGAACGCTCAAAGCGGCCGCATGCGCAAAAGAAGACGTCACACACGACGCGCTCTGTTTAGACCCAGAGCAAACAATGTTTGACTGATGGCCCTTAATATAAAGACTTCGGACTTTACGTTTCCCAATTTTTGCTTTAAGTTATTTTGTTATTTACATAATAATGTAAATGACCTAATAATGATCCTTATTGCTGTTTTAGAGGAGCAGTGCTTCAAAGGGTAGCTGCAGATTTCTGTCAGAATCTGCAGATTATACAGTACAAAGAAAATGTTCACGTTGTCTTCCCAACAGTTTCACTGACATCTACGCTGGATGGCCAGGAAGCGTTCGCGATGTCTTCTCCGGCGCTGATAATTGGCGTCTGTCTTGTGTCAGTGACGTAAAAGATGGTTTTAATGCGTCCGTTCAAACAGCAGTCGCTTTCTAAAACATCAGATACGTATCGGATTCAGCACCACATATGAAAGTGACCCAGATCGGATGTGAAAATATCGGATTTGTGCCGTTCACACTGTCACACCATGATCGGATAGATGGGTCGCAGAGGGTCAGAAAATCAGATGTGATGCGCTTTCGCCTGCAGTGTGAACGTAGCCTATGACAGGATTACACTGTCTGTCTGATCAATGTCCATAATAAATACTACTTTGGACATATGGACTTAACAAATACAAGTATCTGTCCACCATCATTTCAGCTCTTTTCTACTGAGAACAAAATGATCTAAGTTCAAATAATTCAACTGGAAAGAAACTCGACAAAACAGAGAGCAATTCAACATGCATTCGAGCGAAACAAGCTTCAATTTCCCCCCGTGCTCGATGCTCTAAGGACTGTCGAGAGTTCTGTATTTGTCTCCTTTTTACTATCCTTGAATTTCATCTGTCCCCTTTTTGAATGCTCTTCCAAACTACGCCTTTGTCAGATTAAGCCTCTTTTCTTTTGGGTCTGCAGACACACTGTTAGCTTCAATTCATAGCAATAAAAACATCATGAATTCTTAAAGGTGTATACAGGTGTATATGCAGTTACCCTAATGCTCAAAGGTTTGAGGCGACTTCATCAATCGCTCGTGTGGTTCGGTGATACGTTGTGTTACACAGTGTTACACAATGTTTACTGTGTAAAATACCTAAATGGTCATAAGAAAACCATTTTCAAATTATGTTACCAAAGTCACAAATGGCACAAAACACAATCAAACAAAAAAAGGAAAACTAATAGTCACATAGTCAAAGTGCATTTGTTCTGATGCTTCAAACTGTGTAATACAGCTCAGCTCTGAACCAAACAGGAAGCGAAGATGAGCACAAGAGTGCATTTGGGAACAGATGACAACTGGTAACCAAAACTTTTAAACTGACATGGAGCCTTAACACACGTACAAGCTGTCAAATGCACAGACGACAATCAGACTTTTGAACCGAGCACTGATAACAAGCTGCCAAGGTCCCTCTTCTCTTTAGTCCGGAGGATGCTCTGTGCATATTTTCCAAAAAGAATTTCAAATTTTGATTCATCTGACCACAGAACACTTTTCTACTTTGCCTCAGGCCATTTTAAACGAGGTTTGGCCCACAGAAGAAGGTGGCAACATATAACTTCTTCTTTGCATGATATTTCTTTTACCTCCATTTGTGGACAGCACGGACAAGTCAGAGAGCGATTTCTGGAAGCGAGTCCACTCAGTGATGTTACCAAAGTCAAAATGCCACCCTGTCTTCAGATTGTCTGAGTCTTTTGATACTGTTGTGTATTGTAGATGATGAGATATTCAAAGTCTGAAATTGTTCCACAAGTTTGCAGGCTGGTGAACTTCTGCCTATCTTTACTTCAGAGAAACTCTCTAAGATGCCCTTTTTAATAGCCAATTATGTTACTGATCTGTTGCCAATTAACATAATTAGTTGCAAAATGTTCCTCCAGCTGTTTCCTTTTAGTACCACTTACTTTTCCAGCTTTCTGTTGCATTGTCCCAACATTTTTTAGATGTGTTGTTGCCTTCTAATTCAAAATGAGCAAATATTTTTGGTGAAATAGAAAAATACTTCATTTTAAACATTTGATATGCTCAACATGTCCAGAAATGAGGGTTTATAAGATTTACAAATCACTGCATTCTGTTTATTTTAAATATTTTTCTTTGTAAAAAGATACTGGAGAACACCTTGATTGAGACATTTGTTCACTATTATGAGGGATTGAAATAACATAAAAGGTCTCACATATAGCTATCACTCAGTTTGCATGGTACATGCCGTTAGCAGTGTCATGCCATACCAAGCACCGCTTTATCAGAGTTCGTTTGCTCCTGCATAATATTCAGTGAGTTGAAAAAAGAAGCAGTTTGCTGGCATCCTGCTCACAACTGAGCAGCCACCGGGTCTCAGCCTTATTGACCTGCACAGGTCAAAGTGCACATCAAACTAATCCAACTCAACGTAAAGGTCTGCTTTGCTGTGACTGTGGAACAACATGCAGCTGGAAGGTCTGACAGAGGCGGAGGCAGGTGATCCGCTGTGGTCACCCTTAAAGGTAAGAGCTGAAAGAAGAAGACGACAACGAGTGTACTACAAACTTCTGTTCTCTCAGCAGCTGATGTAAAGTGTGCATCCTTATGATTGTTTGCTGCCAGCATCCATGCTTTTGCAAATGACAGTATTTGTGTTATGCTGAGATTGTTTGAAAAATGTCAGTTATTTCCTGAAAGTACAGTTTCTGAAACTGCCAACTTTTAAAATGCTGACACACCGAGTCTACATACAAGATACGACTATGGGTAGGATCTCATTAGTAGCCTCCATATAACAAATGTCCTGCAATATACTGCCAATCTGTCGATATTTTACTTCCATAGGCAAAACACAGGCTGCACTCATCTCCCATCCCTCAAGACTATGACACTGACAAAGTGGGTATCCAGGACATATGGATGATGTATAGGTCGATGGACAGATGGAACAATTTAAAATAAATTGTTTAATAAATTTCAATCTCTAAGGAGACACAGATCTGCAAACAAACGGATTCTTTTTTAAGAACAAAAGGACAAAAGGATGCGAGGGAAACCAGATGGCTGAGTGGTCATTGCTCATTTGCAATGACGACCATCAGAGATTTAACCTTTCTATTTTTTTCTTATATTCTCCATTTTGAATGCATCAAAATAACTGCAAAATCCACACAGCTTCTCTCTCAGCACCTCTTTGATACTCTCGCCTTTTTGGCTTATAAGGTGTATGTATTGATTTGTTCTTGCATTTCAGCATTAACCATATTTATCCTGCTTCATCAGGCCAATTAGTATCAAGATGATAAGCTGGTGCAGCACCAGTGTCCCTCAGCTCTCTCTGATGAGTGTGGGGCTAATTGGGGTCAAGGTTGGGTTTAAGGCTGTGGTGAGTTAGAGCAGAAAGCACAAACCGGGGCTAATCTAATCAGGTGCACCATCAGACCGCAGTCTAATCACGTCATTTAGTAAGCACTTAGATGTATATTAGGAACAGAAATAGTCTCCCATTGCCACACAGTCCTGCACTCAGAGCGGATCATGCACTGTGTGTGTCTGTGTGTGTGTGTGTGTGTGTGTGTACATAAGTGTAAATGTGAGTGACAGTGTGTTCGCATTAAGTGTAAACATAACCATGATGCCTGCCACCATCGGAAATATCAAAGACCCATCTGGGAAGCATGCGTGCACATTTGTGTGTGTGTGTGTGTGTATGTGTGTGTGTGTGTGTATGTGTGTGTGTGTGCGTGCGCAGCAGTCGCAGAGCCTTCAGTATAGAACCCAGGTGTTCCTGTTTAAGAGTTAATTAGATTAGTTTAGATCAAACGGGGTGCCTTTCATTGGAGAGTGGAGGTGGCAGGGCCATCCCGCCAGGGAGCCAGCTCCAAATACTCCTCGTCTCCGACCAGTTAGGATCAATTAATCATTCGCTGGACTCACTTGATTGGTTTGCATGAACTTCATATAAATTTAATAAGGGGAGTATATGATATGGCGAGAGAGTAAGAGACTATGAAACATGATGATGACTCACAGATGTTGATTATCTTATAAAAATAGCAGATAGTAAAGTTTGGACAAAATCTGATCAGTGGTGATATTGCTAAATTATTATGACTGCATGTCGTCTGGCCACCCTCTGGAGAAAACTCGTTTCTGCCTCTTGTATTTCTTTGGGTCACTACCAGGACCCAATCGCCGGCCTCAGTAGCCTGGGATCGTGTCTACCCACACAAACGTCCACCATGGTTAGAGTCCATCGGTTGCATTTTACTTCATTGAACTCTATAAGCATTCAACAAAACAAAACTAGCCAAGTGTCTCTGCTTCAGCAAAGCAAAAGAAACTGAAGACCAGGAACAGGAAGACACAGATCACTGGTACCACACATCAATTCCACATCAAGTAGCAGCTATTGATGTGGAGTTTTCTGTAGTGCACAACAGGGAATGGCAACAGATGTTTGCTTAAACCCTTTAAATGTGGGTATGTTCTTTTTTTATCACTCTGCCATTACTAACATCGTGACATTACACTTTGGGGAGAGAGTCTGTAGCAGTCATTTGCTAACTTTGCAAATGAAAGTCTGTGGGGACACAAAACAGAACTTTGTGAATTTGTGCCATTAACTTGGGCGCAAATTCAACTTCTGCCCAGACTCCAGCTCCAACGAGGGTGGCTTTAATGAATGCCCGGTCCATAGCAAGTAAAACGTTTGTCATAAACGATTTCTTTTCTTCAAATGGATTGGATCTCCTTTTTGTGACTGAGACATGGATGAAAATTGGTGTTAGTCTAACTTCATTTCTGAAATATTGCCCTCCGACTGCTCATTTTTAAATGCTCCAAGGATATCAGGTAGAGGAGGAGGAATATTGACAGTTTTTAAAAATAACTTTAATTGCAAGCAACTCCATGTACTGGTTCCCCCCTCCAGTTTTGAACTTTTGATGTTTGAACTGGGACGTTTTCAACCGGTTGTGTGTGCGGTAATCTACCGACCACCGGAGTTTAACAAAGACTTTTTACATGACTTTTCATGTTTCTTGGTTGACATTGTGCCTAAATATGTTCAGATTTTAATAGTTGGTGATTTTAATATTCATGTCTGTTGCTCTGATGGACTGCTTGCTCAGGAGTTTTTAAATCTTATTCAGTCTTTTAACTTTGTACAGTCTGTACACGGCCCTACACACCAGCAGGGGCGCACTCTTGACCTGGTGTTATCGTGCGGTTTATCTGTTTTTAATTTGGAAATTGGGGATTCCGTGTTTTCTGATCACAAACCTGTTTTATTTGATATTTCTCTTGTGCATGAGTTTAAAGCTCCACCCAGGTGCTGTCGAATATTTCATTCTTCCACTGCTGCTCTCTTCTCCTCAACGTTTATAGAAAAAAAATGCTTTTATTGACCCTGAAATTAGTTTAGGACTTAGTCTGGATGAGCTGCTTTTGCAGTTCCAAGAAACCTGTATTGAGACCCTAAACATTATGGCCCCATTAAAAACCAGGCGCTCTAAACGTATTCCCCAGCCCTGGTTAAATGAAGCCACCCGAGCGGTGAGACGTCAATGCAGGAGAGCAGAGCGAAAGTGGAAGAAGGACAAATTGCAGGTTTCTTTTGAAATGTTAAAGGACTGTTGGAAATGCTATCAACATACAGTGAAAAATTAGAAAAACAGCCATTTTTCTCAGGTGATTGATCAATTCAAATCCCGCGCACTTTATAAGACCATCAGTTGTATTTTAAATGTGCCCCAGTCTGCCACCCTGGAAGGCTCTGCTAACAGATGTAATCAGTTTCTTTCTTTCTTTGTAAACAAGGTTGAGTCCATCAGGTCAGCAATAGTACCTCCTACATGTGACCCGTCCATGTTTAGTCCCTGTTCAGCTGCCAGTTTAAACCTGTCTCAATTACACTTCTTAACGAGATGGTTAGTCAAATTAAACCTTCTGGTTCTCCCGTGGATGTGATCCCTGCATGGCTCTTTAAAGAGGTTTTCCCTTCAATTGGAACCTCAGTCCTTGCTATTATAAATAGCAGTATTACTTCCAGTGTGGTTCCTGATGGTTTTAAACATGCAAACGTTAGCCCTTTATTAAAAAAATGGCCTTGACCCTTTAGTTTGCTCAAATTTTAGACCTATTTCAAGACTTCCATTCCTTTCAAAGTTATTGGAAAAAATAGTTTTTACCCAACTGAATACGTTTTTAGATGCTAATGGCATCATGGAACTTTTTCAGTCTGGTTTTAAACATCTACACTCCACTGAAACAGCACTTTTACGTGTTTTTAACGATATCTTTTTAGCTACTGTTTGTGGAAGTTCCGTGATCCTCGTGCTTTTAGATCTCACTGCAGCGTTTGACACTGTTGACCACAATATTCTTATCTCTCATTTGGAACACCTGGTTGGCATCAAAGGTGCAGCACTGGATTGGCTTCGCTCATATTTGAGTGGCAGAACGTTTAGTGTTAAAGTTGAAAGTTTTTAGTCCACCTCAGCCCCCCTTTCTTGTTGGGTGCACCAGGGCTCAATTCTTGGCCCTCTTCTTTTTTCATTATACCTGCTCCCTTTGGGGTCTATTTTTAGAAAACACGAAACATCCTTTCACTGCTACGCAGACGACTGTCTAATTTATTTGCCTTTAGCACCAAATGGCCCAGGCTCCATCCAAATCCTTTTGAACTTCCTCGAAGATATCAAAGCTTGATTGGCTGTGAACTTTTTGAATTTCCATTTGAGTAAAACGGAGGTGATTGTATTTAGACCTAATAATATTTCATGCAGCCCGCTCGTAAATTGTGGTTGGCTAGGGTCTTATATGAAGCAGCATGTGACGAACTTGGGAGTCATTATGGACGCAGATTTTAAATTGGACAAACATATTAGTTCGGTGTTGCAAAAAGGCTTTTTCCAGCTGAGGCAAATAGCAAAGCTGAAGCCAGTTTTGTCAAGACGTGACATGGAGAAGGTAATACATGCCTGTATTTCAACACGGCTTGACTACTGTAATGCTGTTTTTTGGAGTCAGCCAACGATCTCTTGCTCGTCTTCAGCTCATTCAAAATGCTGCTGCCCGCCTCTTAACTGGTACCCACAGCTATGAACATGTAACACCTACCCTGTCTTCTCTTCATTGGCTTCCTGTTCATCACAGAATTAATTTCAAAGTCCTAACACTGGTTTATAAATGCCTTAATGGTCTTGCTCCCCCATACCTTTCCAAGTTACTTCAGCCTTATATTCCTTCACGGACCCTCAGATCAGCTGACCAGCTGCTGTTGGTTGTCCCAAAATCAAGGCTTAAACGTAGAGGAGAACGAGCCTTTTCAGTTATGGCCCCAAAACTTTGGAATACGCTGCCTTTAAATATTAGACAGGCATCTTCGTTTCCTGTTTTTAGACAGGCAGACAATCAAGATTTACACATCGATACCATCCAACAGCTGTGACCAATCTTAATCATATAATGCCTGCTGTTTATGCCTGTTTACAATGCTTACGTTAACAAAAGCAGTGCTCTTTCCCTTTGTCTCTGGGACTGCAGCGGGTTGTGCTCCAACAGAAAGTTAGTAAATTTATAGCCAATTATAGTGAAATTGGAAGCTGATCAGGTCAAATTCAAAAATAAAGCTGCTGTGTTTAAAGTAATTAATTCAGTGGTCAACACATAACAGATATTCAGTAGTAAACATACGCGTTTACACTTTGAACCAAAGTTACTACTTTTATTTTTTTATCTCTTGACATTTTTGTTCATATCCGCATCGTTACAGATTCTTGCAGCCAGTGTAGTTAAATAATGAATAGTTCAGAGTTTCAGTTGACTTCAGTTACAGCACATTGAGAACCAGCATATCTGTTTCCCTGCTGACCTTTGCTTGCTTGTTTGCTTCACAAACCCAACATTACACAGTTGCACAGCCATCTGAACCATCAAGGCTGACATAAAAAGACTGCCAGACCAAAGGCCATCACAGCCCATGGCCTTAAAACTGCAAAGGTGTTTCTGGAAAGCTGCTCAATGCTGGACAACAAGACAGCAGCGATGGTGCTGACCAAAGGTGACTATGACTAGTAGGTGGAGCTACTGCCAGAAATAATAGATTTAACACCAGAGCCAAATACATTGAACTTGTATCAAAAAGATGGCTTTTAATGTGGATTGTGTCATCTTACCGTTTGTTTTTGTCTTTGCCTTTCTACTAAAGCACTCCTTTATTAGGGAATAAGGAATTCGGTGGCATGACCACACACTGAGCGCTTAAATCTGTGTGCTGACTGAAGTCTGTTTTGCCACATCTCTCCAAGGAGGGTTCAAAGTGGAAAAGAAACACAACTGGCAGTATAGAAGAGTGTAACAGTTTTACCCTTAAAACATTTTATTTTCTAACCAGGTTTTGTAGTGTGTGCACAAACAACTGTACTTTGTCCAGACTGGCTCAGTTTGATGAAAATTTGCACATACGTTGTTATTTATTTTACTAAAGTTGAAGAAATGTGTTATAACGATATAACGCTGATTTAGTGGCCAGTGTAGTGCACCTTTTGGGTTTTTGACAGGGCTGTGTGATGCTTTCTCATAGGCTGAGGACATGCAGTCACTAGTTATCACAATCTAAATCTGTGTTCTTGCGTGATACAGGCCAGTTAAAACATTCAGAGACGAGCTCTCTTCAAACACTCGAAAACGTGGATGCAAATACCCTTAGAGTCCACGTGTGGTTATCCACTGAAGGCTTTGGTAAATGTGTCACCTCCGACGTGCAAACATGTCCTTCCCTTCAGAGGACTTCAACACCATAATGCACATCTAAAGTTGAATGTATTAATACACACAGTCGGTGTTAGGGTCACTTCAGACTTTTGCACTTTGCACTTTTGAGGGGGCTGAACCGGTCCTGTGGTTAAAACTCGATCGAGTGTGTGATTTTCTAGTTGTCTGAATCGTTTGATACGTCACAGTTAGACACAGAGAAAATAACTAAAAATACCCCAAAGTAACCATAATTTTAGACTAGGAGCCCTTCAATTTGCCTCTTTATGAATCAATTCCACCTACTGAACTCTTGATCTATTTTTGTGAAGATAATAATAATAATATGGTATTATGTCTTTTTGTCATGTGACTATGATAGCAAAATGTCCTTTTGTTTTTAAACAATTTATTTGGAAAATAAACGACCCATTCCACATCGAAAACACTCTTCATGGCTTTCTTCCTCTTCTCAGATTAAATGTCCTTATCTCTCATGGGACAAAACAGTTGTCACATTGGCACTGTGGGGCAAATGGAGAGATCCGTCTCCCAGCGCCTGCTGAAACAAGGACAGCTTGCTTATAATTGCTGGAAAATGTCACCACAGTTGATTACCAGTGATTTGTACTGCTGCAACGGGAATCCAAATAAAATGTAGAGTTGATGAGCGCATCTTTAATGAGACTCATGCATAGTAATGCAGGCATCTCATTCCACTCTATTTCCTCACCTAAATACATGCAAATTCAAGGGACAAGTCAGTGAAAACATAAGAAGCCATGCTAATGAATTAAACAGAGATAGAAGTTGTTATTATTTCGGCTAAGTGGAGCTGGTTAGTACTTTGAGCTGTCAACAAACGTCCACAGTTGTATCTGCATGCTTCGAAAAACGGACTCGAAGAAAAGAGACAAATATATGCAATCAGATACGGGCGGGTTTCGGCTGCCGGTTCTGTACGTGGCAGGAAGATGCAGATTTATATTGAGATTGCATAAGAAAAAAAGATTATAATTGAACGTTAAGTTCTGTGTTACTGAACTGGAAACAATACGTGGGAAGAAACAGTCATTTAATATCAAAATCATTAATTCTGTGGAGAAATGAACAGACAGACACCTGACTCCTGCTGAGCAGTCATTAAGCTTCCTGGTCATAAAACACGTAAATGATCGGTAGACTAGTGATTTCAAGTAGAATGTAATAGAATACAAATAGAGCCTAATTTTTGTGAGCTGCATGGAACCTCTCGCCAGAGTTTTATGAAACAAGTAGACACACACACACACACACACACACACACACACACACAGACACACACACGTTCATTTTCATATCTTAGTGAGGACATCTAATTGACATAATGCTTTCCCTAGCTGCTTACCCTAAGCCTGACCATCAAAAGTGAATGTCTAACCTTAACCATAATAATAATGGATTGCATTTATATAGCGCTTTACAATTCCACTCTCACATTCACACACTGGTGGGGGCAGCTACGGTTGTAGCCACAGCTGCCTCCCAGTAGGTGAAGTGTCTTGCCCAAGGACACAACGACGAGACTGTCCGAGCCAGGGCTCGAACTGGCAACCTTCCGGTTACAAGACAAAAACCCAACTCTTTGAGCCACGATCGCCCATAACCATAACGTCATTATAACTCTGACTCTAAAACCACATTTTAAACCTCAAAAATGCCTTCAAACTCGTGAGGATGGGCATTTGGTCCCCACAAGTATAGTGGCATGCCAATTTTCGGTCCTCACAAAGATGTCGAAACACGTACACATGCATAAACGCACGCACACATAAAGGCACGTCCTGTTAGGCACAATAAAGGACGTATAAAATCTTACCTGCTAAAGGTAAAGAATGATTCATGTCAAGCAGCACATGGTTTATGCTTTTGCTTACAGCACAGACTGTAGCTGAGTACCTTGCACACATATTTTTAACATACACACATAAGATTGCTGCATTGGTTTCAGACTTATATCAGAACACACGGTGGTAGTCCATTTCTGTGATAGTGATCCCTTTAAGCACAGCGCTGTCTTCAACAAGCTGTTGACCTGCTATGCTTTATTTCACACTCACCTGCTTGGATTCACCAACATGTAAATCTGCTCAACTCTAAGGGTCCATCAGCATCTGCTGGGTGCAGGCGGGGAATACAGATACAGCCAGATATGTATTCAGGAAGGCTTCTCACGTCTGCCTTCTAAGAAGCAGCACAACAACTTGGCCACAGCCACAGCAGCTCCGACACTTCCATTCTTCAACTGGATTGATTCTCCCCAACCACTGGCAATCTGACTCATCAATATTCAGAATCAGACTGCCCTAAAATAGCTTCAGCCTCAGGATTTTAACCCTTCGAGTGGAGTGCTGTGATTATGATCGAGAATAAGTCAGAGTCAAGTCAATTCTTGAAGATCTCACAAGGTTTTTTGAGATTTGAGTTAAACAACTAGAGTTACATTTGTTTTTGTAAAACCACTTTAGCAGCCAAATGACATTTTTACTCAATTTGATCCGTATTAGAAAAATTAATGTCAATTAACATCAACATTTCAGGCTTAGATAGGTACAGATATCCCGTTCCATGATTTCATGGCATTAACTAAGATTCAAACAGACGAGTATCGATACTGAGCATGTTGCTCATGACATTAGCAAGTTAAACTTGCAAACCTCTTAAATATGCATGTTTGTATAAATGTGTGATTATAGTGCTTCCCATGAGTAAATCCAACCTGAGGTTTTAACATTTGATGAGTAGACGATGACAAATGTTTGATGAGCAGCCTATCTCAGATGATCATGTGACACTTTAACATGTGCCCAAACAAACCTTTTCTGAGATCATGAACTGGACACTTTTTAGGAACTGCTGTGAAGCTGTGGTGACCAAAGGAAGGACCCGACGTTCCCTTTGGTGACATTTAAATCTAAACGGTTCCACCCACAGTGGAGGCAAAATATGAAATGAAAACATTCTCGTGAGTCGAGGTTCATCGAGCGCAGTGTGTCTCTTCTGCTCCTTAATTAGAGTGACCAAGGCCAACATCAATTTCTGTTGCAAGCTTACAGTAATTTGACTATCGGCCAAAATGGCCACCAAATCGTTTGGCGTGGTGACACTTGTGTAAGGAGCAATTACAATCTTGTGCGCAATGACCCCAATTGATTGTGTTTGTTGTAATGAGTACATTTATAATGAACAATCTGTGTCTCTGTAGATTTTAAACAGATGATTCCTGTAGAGGAGGACGTCCACAGCTTTAGATTATGCTTTGTGCAGCTTGTTAAACGGCACGATTCTTCGTTGCTTTTGTACAACTTTGCTGAAGTATCTGAATGTCTTCCTGCGTCCGCTACAGCTCTCAGTCGTGTCAGATCTTTGAAGTGGGGCATCTCTACCTCTGACTGAGCCTCTTCACTCTGTACATCAGAATACACTGGCATCTCAATACTGGATGACAATTTTCCACAGAGCAGCTACATGTGTAGTTCAAACAGAAATGTTGTCCTTTTTTGGAGGGATTTATATCAAAGTCTAAGTCAGTGTTATCCACAAAAAAGTGTGTAAGCTTTTGAATGGGATCTGTTCAAATCTCCCTAATCCTTGACACCAAAATTAAACTGCAATGCTGCAATATTTGATCCTCCACCTTCAGCATAAAAGATTTCAACACACCCAGAAACTGTGTCCATACTGAAAACCACGAGCTTACATCAGCTCTTACCTGATCATGTTGACAGACTGCAATACTTTGAATTTGATTCCTTCTGTCATACGTATGATACTGATGACTACGAGCGATCTAATAGGAATGTTGTCACACAGCATCTCTCCTCTGTAAGCTGTACACAGACTGATACAAATCATAGGGCAGCTGCTGAAAAATGTTGGCAGTAATTCAAGGGCAAACTAAGGTTGTGTCTTTGTAATAGCTTTTGTATGTTTGATACTAGTACCTTCAGTCAGGACTAATGATTTCTGACAAAATATATATTTTACTTTCGTAAAGGAGAAATCTTTTCATATTTTACAATTCTAGTAAAGATGAAATTCTTGCTCTTGAAAGGTCATTTCCCAGACAGGAATCTGCATCATAGCCATGGAGAAGCATTGACTTTTTTGAGAAAGTAATTTGCAGTTTTTAAGGAGTTTTCTAGGTGCTCATTTTTACAATGCGGAGGTCCTGACAGCACAATTGTCTTCAATAATAATAATAATAATAGATCACAGTAGAAACATTTTTAAAATTGGTTTTTTTTTTGGTGAATTATAACTTAATGACATGATATTGAGCTGACAGACCTCTAGATTACACCTTTAAAAACTATTTCCTTTGCCTTGTTTGGTCTCATCCTTTTCAGCACAACCTCACGTGTCTGAATTTACAGTCATGTTTTCATTTTGACAAACTGTATTAACACAACTGATCTAAAATCAGACAAAAAACATAAAATCCGAGTAGAAAAGGTGATATTTTTTACGGTAACAACCACAAACATGCTCATTGAATCATATTTCATAACTTTAAATGCAAATATAAATTGTTAGTTTTAAAATCATATGCATAAGTTTTGCAAACAACAAAGTTATTTGCAGCCATTTACCTTTTACCCCTTTTTTAAGTAACCATTTCAAGCTAGTTACAGAACAATCAGCTGTTCTTCAATAAGATGCCACAAATTATTTGTGCCACTGCAAAAACATAATTTCTGTCCACTATAAAGGAAACATCACAGTCTGATACCTGCAGGTCTGACAGCAGCAGGTGTGTCACTCCGGTTTCTACCTGGAGACAGCAGTCGCCTCATTGTTTTTTGTTTTGTTTTTTTATTTGTTGCTCATAAGCAGAGAGGTCTCGCTGCTGTCCTTAGACAGTAAACGTGACGAAACTATTGAGGAAAAACAGGCGTATATCTTGTTTATCATGACTCTGGTTTTACGTGGCCAATCAACACAGTTTATAAACTGGTATATGGCACCTCGTTGCTTTGTCTTTAAGTGGCCATGTGATTGGCTTACCACGACTACTTTATTCTTCCTCAGTCAAACAGCAGCACTCATGCCATTGTTTTGCCCCCTGAGCTCCAGGTGTTGTGCCAAAAAGTGATCGTCGGGCAGAAAGTGATCACCGTCCACGGGAGTGCGAAGCTGCTTAAAGCTGTAGCATCCAGATTACTTACAGCTACTTCCTGCAGCTGATATAAGATGCGGTAAGCTGAACACAGCTTCACCCGTCTGCTTGTTGAAAAATAGTAACACGACTGCATTTTCTTGTTAGTAACGGTAACGGCGTTGTAACGATAGGAACAGTAATTAGTTAGATTACTCGTTACTGCAAAAAGTAACGCCGTTACTTGTAACGCCGTTGTTCCCATGACTGGTCACTATAAATAGTAAATGGCCTGTATTTATATAGCGCTTTTACTAGTCCCTAAGGACCCCAAAGCGCTTTACACATCCAGTCATCCACCCATTCACACACTGGTGATGAAGCTACATTGTAGCCACAGCCACCCTGGGGCGCACTGACAGAGGCGAGGCTGCCGGACACTGGCGCCACCGGGCCCTCTGACCACCACCAGTAGGCAACAGGTGAAGTGTTTTGCCCAAGGACACAACGACCGAGACTGTCCAAGCCGGGGCTCGAACCGGCAACCTTCCGATTACAAGGCGAACTCCCAACTCTTGAGCCACGATCACCCTTATGCTACCAAAGTGTCTCAAACCCAAAACTTTGGCAAAGGTGTATGAACTTCTTTTGACCAGTTCGTGCGGGGACTCGATCTTAATCAGAAGGAAAGAAACTGAGCGGCCCTGAACGTCCTCAGGAACTCTCAGGCCCGATGGCAGAAGTGTGAAACATCCAGAAACTTGTCACCCTCCAGTTGCTTTTAACCTAAAGGTTTTAATTTCGCCTGTCATCATGTGAGTGGTTATGAAACCTGTGCATTTACATAACATTTGGCTGGTGGACGGACTAAATGGAGCTGAAGAAGGTGGAGAGAAGAACAGATAGCACAGGATCATCAATGCATGGCTCTAAATGTGCTCATCGCTGATTGTTAAAACTGGTTTTTACTGCTTGTTTTGGGCAAAACCATTTACCATACTATAGTAAAAGTACAGTACATGGGATACATACACTGTGCATGGGCTGTTGTGAACGTATCCCACTTTGGTCCAAATGTATGAACCACGTCTGTGGTGCCACACTAATTCTTTTAGTTTCTGAGAATTCACTTGTTTCATTCCTCTTTCAATTTCAGTGATAACGCAGGTAACCAGATTTCAGCACAAAGTTGAGTACGGGCATTTATGAAGGTCACTGTATGATTTAGGTGTGTGTGCCCAGCTGCGTTTTGGCTGACCATGAATTTGTATACAGAGTTTGTGAGTGACTTGCCTCGTTATTTTACTGACACGGCTTATCTTTGTGGCACAGAGGCCACAGGATTTATCAGGCACACACCTTTCTATACGGGTCAGTGCCCGAACCTAGGCAACAGCATCCATGCAAACTTTTTTGCACTCCATTCCACTGAACAAACATTGAACATAGTTTGTGTGGTGACTGTGTCAAAGCGTGGCTGCTGTGAGGCGCCACACGCCTGCCCAGCCGTGGGGTCCCGTATCTTGAGCTTTCAGAGACACCTGGAGGTCTTTCTCTCTGTGCCTCTGGCCTCACTTGCCCTTTGAAAAGATGCCATTATATTCACAGTATTCAGAATGTGGTTTCTGAGCCCACAGTGAAAACAGTTTATACTAAAGTCACTGAAGCATAGAAAATAACTATGCATAGTTATAGTTTACACTATGCAGTACTGAATCACAACACACAACCAATGCCAGCAAAATCATTAAGGAATAGTGCAACGTAAAAATAAACTGGAAAATATACTTCTGATGTGAGATGGACTTAGATCAAAAATCAGTACTGTATGCAGAGGGGAAGCCAGTATCTGGTTAGCAAAGTGCAAAGGGAAGCTGAAGAGAGTCTAGAGCACGTGTCGAACTCCAGGCCTCGAGGGCCGGTGTCCTGCAGGTTTTAGATGTGTCCTTGATCCAAAACAGCTGGTTTAAATGGCTAATTTACCTCCTCAACATGTCTTGTGGTTCTCCAGAGGCTGGTAATGAACTAATCATGTGATTCAGGTGTGTCGACCCAGAGTAAGATCTAAAACCTGCAGGACACCGGCCCTCGAGGCCTGGAGTCCGACGCCCCTGGTCTCCAGTCTCCAGAAAGGACCAGAAATTCTGTATGATTTGGCTTTTATCAACTTCAAAGTGCACTAGTGCCCCTCCTCACACTCTTTACAAAGCAAACTGCACCCAGTGGGTCAGAAAGGCATCACATCAACTGGAATTTAGTTTTGGGGAAATTAAAGAGTTGTGTCGATGAAAATGGCATTGGTGTAAACCAGGGGTCCCCAATCCCAGTCCACGAGGGCCGGTGTCCCTGCAGGTTTTAGATCTCACCCTGGGTCAACACACCTGAATCACATGATTAGTTCATTATCAGGCCTCTGGAGAACTTCAGGACATGTTGAGGAGGTGATTTAGCCATTTAAACCAGCTGTGTTGGATCAAGGACACATCTGGACTGGGATTGGGGACCCCTGGTGTAAACAAACAAACAAACGCCGTTGGAGCCTCACATGCAACAGGACATCATTCGTATCGTTCGTGCGCCTCTCCTTGTTGTTTGATTGTATTTTCCATTTTTCCATTCCTCTCCTGATCGTTGGATTTGGAGAGCCTCTCCCAACACTCGTGTTCAGTGTCAGGATCACAGACGAAGCTTTCGTGCCCTGTGCCGATTCTTGACAGGGAGGTTGGGTCAGGTTGATACAGAATTTAATCTTTGCTGACATTGTGAGTTTTGACCTGGAAACACAGCAGGAGCACTAAGAGCAGTGTACGGCTGCACAAGGAGACTGTCTTGAAGAGGATAACAGCCAATTGTAGACTCCGAACTCTTTGATCTATCGAATCAGAAAAAGCTCGACTGTGTTTGGAACATCACAGAAACTTACAGAATGACCGTGGGTTAAATTCAAGCATTATTTTCATGTATAAAACACAGCTGCCAGTATTGGTTCAATACAATATATTGATCCTTATTTAAACCTTTATCCTTTATTTTGAGAGAGAGACAACAAAGTTAGGAGGAGGATGATACTGCGCATACATTCAGTTAAGCTCCGATTCAAGCAGGCTACAAAAAGATTCAACTAGATTAACTGAGAAATGGCAAAGCAGAAGAACCCTTGTTTGACATTCGGTAGAGCGGCCTTAACGAAATTAGACAGTTTACAGAATCGCACTGCTGTGCTCCGCAAGGAGAATTACCGTATGACCTCGGCACATATGGCAGCATTTGTGCTAATGACAACTTCCTCTGCTTATTCTCTCTTTTACAATACAAATCCATACTGCAGATCGTGCAGCAGCATAGACGTACATGCTGATCTATGTCTCTGTGAAGCAAAGTGCTGCACTTTGAATGATCTTTACACTGTGGCTGCTTCGATTGAGACCTAAAGAGAGATGTGCCCGACTGTATTTTCAGCTCTAACAGAGGCAATGAACCAAGCCCAGTTTCATCAGCAGGAGAAACCAGCATGGGAAAGGGGACAATAAAAAAGTACTCAGGACACAACAACAAACTTTTCCAATCAATGCGCTTTCTCACAGAGACAGGGTAAAATTAATTCGCGCCTGAAGTGCCATTGTAGGGTGGAGGTTCAATGAAGAGTAAGAGCTGTTGACAAATACTCTTTATCCTGAGGTCAATGAGGATGGAAAAAATAAGGGGTGAATCAGAGGAATGAGGGGAGGCAGACGAAGGATGAAATGACACAGGAAGCACAGACAAAAGGAGAAAGTCGGAAGGTAGAGGAAGAGCCATGAAGAGGGCGGTAAGAGTGGCGATGCCCTCTCTAAGCATAATGACAGCGTAGCGTCACCGGGACCTCTCTGACATTAGTGAAGCTCTCGCTTCCACTTAGCAGAGACGTTTTCCTCCGAGCAAGCAGTCGACTCATCCTAATTATTCAGGTCTCACCCTGCTGTCTTTTCCTACTTCCTTTTCTCCGCTGCCCTTTCAGTACCTCCTTAGGACACAGGAAAAGTCAGAATCCACTCCGCGCTCGCAGATTACTTTGGAATTTTAAAAAGGTCTTCTGTTTTTCTTTTTTTATTCTGTGTGCAGATAGTCATTTGAACGAGCCAATATTTGTGCTCTGCTAATATCTAGAGCCCGCTGACACTTTAGCTTTGTTTAATAGAAATTATGCATTTTTAAATCTCACAAAGTCGCAGTCGTGACGCTAACGGTTCGTGAGGCCAGATAGTGCATTATGTTATTCTAGACACACATAACATTTTACACCTACTACAGTGTTTAACCTAATTAGGGATTTCACAAGCATTCTTCATTCAGGCAGTCGATACCTGCACACGATAGCAAGATAGATATTAGCCAAAACCAAAACCAAAACTAAATGCAGGACTAGGATACACATGGCTTTGGTTTTCTGTTCATATTATATTTGTAGTTCCAGCTCATAGTTTCGGTCACTGTGTCTTCCCTGTGTTGCACATCCACTCAGTCGTGTCTCTGAGTCTGTGTCTTTGCCAATGTCTTGTGCTTCCTGTTTTACTTTGATAGTCTTATGTCAGTGTATTCTGCTTTGTTTCCTTTGTCTCATCCTGTCTGATCTGTCCCAGCTGTCCCCCATCGTCTCGTTGTCTCACCTGTGCATTTAAGCTCTGTGTTTTCCCTTTGTCACATCGTACCCTCACCGTGCTTCTGGTAATGTTCTGGTTCTCTGTCTCCTGGTTTTGTGTTCTAGTTGGAGCCTCATGATTCTAGTTCCTAGTTTAGTTTTCTTGTATTTCATGTTCGAATGTTCTCCAGAAATAAAGCTGGGACCTTTAGTCATTCAGAGTCCTGCGTCCCTGACATTTGTGTGCTGCAATTTTGTCTTCCAGATTATTGCTACTCTAAATGTAGTCCTGATCTGAATTCAGTCTCAAGAAAAGCACTTAAAAAATTAACTGACAAATTAATTGAGAGAGCGGAAGTAAAAAAAAACAGAACTGACTAAGATTATTAGACAAGACCTAAACCTACCTGGTCCTATGTGGAAAAGTATTTGCCCCATAAAACAGATACGTGAATTGCAGTCAAGTAGTTCTCATAACTGGTAACGAGTCTTTCACATTGCACCGGAGGAATTTTGCACATTTCTTTGCAGAATTGCTTTAATTCAGCCACACTGGTGGGGGGGGGGTCCAAACATGACAGGCTTGTCTAAAAGCGTATCAATAGGATTTAGGTCCAGACTGTTACACCAAAACCTTCGTTTTGATGGACTTGCTGATGTGTTTTGAGTCATTGTCCTGCTTGAGCTTCAGGGCATGTACTAATGGTCAGACACTCTCCTTCAGGATTTTCTGGTAAAACACAGAATTCATGTTTCCATCAATTACAGCGAATTGTCCTGAAGGAGTAAAGCAGCCCGGACTATGACACTATCAGCACCATGTTTGACTGTCGGTATGATTTTCTTTATTATAAAATACTGCGTCGATTCTGAAAAAATAAATAAATAAATAAAAATCTGACAGTATGTTTGCGCAACAATTTCCTAATGTTGTAAACCTGCTCAACATTTGGCAATAAAACCCTTTCTGACTCTGTTAGTTTTAGGGCAGCTGTAAAGAGACTCAAATCTTCCAAAAAGTTAAAACTTTTGTCTTGTGAGTCCACAAAATATTTCCCCAAAAGTCTTAAAAATCATTAAAGAGGTCTTTTGGCAGATGAGCTTTTGTGCTCTTTTCGTCAGCAGCAGTTTCAACCTTCGAACTCTCACATGGATGTTTTTGTCATTGTTGAATCACGAACATTGATCGTAACTCAGATAAGTGAGGCCTGCAGACTTTAGATAATCTGAGTTATTTTGTGACTGCATGGATGAGTCATCGATGAACTCTCATTGCAACTCTTTTGCCACCGTTGACACAACCAGGTTTTTATTACTGATTTACTCTTTCAACAAGGCCCAGGTAGGTTCAGATCATGTTTTTCCAATAATAAATGAAATCATCATTTAAAAACAAATTTTAGATTTACTTAGGTTACATTTGTCTAATATTCAAGCTGAAAAATGTTATTTTGAAAAAAGTGTAAAAAACAAAACAACAAATAAGGAAGGAGGCAAATATTTTTTTTACCGCACTTTAAAACTGGGCGTCCTGCCGGGTGCCATCAGATCCGCCTTTATAACAACGACTTTTTCTTCATCGACCGTCTTCGGATGTTTCAGAATTTGCACTGAACGTGTTGCTGCAGTGTCTCCACCCTCGTGGCCTTGTGAGCATAAATTATAGATATTTGAAGAGTTATTATAGCTGGGATGACTGAACGTATGCAGCAGTGAAGCATTGCTCTCCTGCAAACCACAGACAGTATTTGCTAAGAAAATCCAGTAATGTCGTGTTTTCTCTGTTTTTTTTATTTATTAATAAATTGATCAGGAAATATCAATAACCTACAGTGATGGCTGTCTCACTGCATGCACAAAGATTATTTTAATTTGGAGTAATTTGGATTGCCTGCCTTCCTCTCTCTCTGGTTGTCCTGTCCTATTAGTCTCCATTGTTCCGCCCTCTTAGTATCTTAATGATCCAATTTTTCACCTTGATCCCTTTTATTTTCATTTTCTCTCTCTCATCTTTTCAAACTGTGCCTCTCGTCTCTGCTTGTCAGGGGACATATAATTTCCCACGTTGTTTTCTCTCTGGTCCCAGACTTTCATTGAGTAGTGTCTGCAAGACTCAATTAAAGCAAGAGAGAGAGAGAAAAAAACAAAGATTAACAACACACTTTTTTTTTTACCCACAATGCCCAGGGGGCTCAATTTATCTCGAGGAACGCTCAGCTTGAGAAAAAAAAACTGTGATTGACACCTCTAACCTTCATTGGGGTGTAATCTCCATCTTTAGCACTCGGAGATCTAATTAATTAGGGGGAATCTCATTTCCTCACTAATGCAACTGGACAGAGGCATGATAGAGGAGTGGAAGGCAGGAAGAGGAGGAGGCTGAAGAGAGGAAGGACCGAGATGAAGACGGAAAATAAGAGCGCTGTATTTCATCAATGCCCGTGAACGGTGTTCACCTTGTTCATTTCAGGGAAGAACAAGAGAGAGTGAGGTGGTTGGGTTCACACCAACTACACTGTATTGATTACAGCTGCCAGACGTCTGGCTACTGGCCATGGGAGACACTGCAGTAACATTCTTTATAATGGGATCTCTTGGTAATGTACTCATGTGTTTCACTTTCTTCTCTAGGCTTCGTTTCTCAGTTAAAAGCCATCACGTATGCGTGAGCAAGTGTGACTGTAATTGGTTTGGACTTCTTGCTGCTTCACAGGCAAAACTGACCTTTTTTAAACCACTTCGATCCAAATGAAGGGACTAAAACCAGGTGTGAAACTATATTATAGTAAAAACAGGTAAGTAAATAAATACATAAATGGATACCTTTAAAACATAATAAGGGGGAGTGGTTACAGTGAGCCTGAACACTATCAGTTTATCTTATATAAATGGATGCATGAACACATCCAAAGGTAAACTGCACAAATGCTGCGTACACAGTACATACCAGATACTACAACTGAAGTTAGGGGAGCAGACGCTGCATCCATGTGCCAAGAATGAATATGCCAGATATTAAGCTTCCCCTCCAACCCAAACTGTGTTCTGCTTATTGTTATATGACCTTTACTGTGGCGAATGATGGATGTGCTGAGACTGTTTCCTCATCCGTTTGTTGATGGGTGAAGATGTCTCTGCCCGCCCCTTAAAGTTGTACAACTCACAGACGTGACGTTAACAAACAGATAAGGAATCTACTGTGTACTGCGATTTTGCTTCCAGATTATTAATGTAGTCCCAATCTCAATTCATTTCAGATATTGAAGGAGAGCAGCGCGTCTATACGGACACGCGTTCAGGCTAACACAGCTTTACCTTGATTACATTAATCAGTCTCAAAGATCAGCATATTAATCACTAACAAAACTATCAGGGAGTGGAAAGCTGCCCCCTTATCTCAGACGCCTCCAACTTTTCTAAATTCATTGAAATTTGCTTCAGAAGGTATTCAACAGGGATTTAACGAGGAAATACGAGACCTCTGAATATATTTCACGTTACCTGTGGTCCAGACTGGCTGTAGTTCACTCAGGTCTTTATACTGAGGCCAGTTTTATAAGAACTCTAAATTACTTCCACAAAACTCTCAAAGCTTGTGGCTAAAGACAGCCCTGAAAAACATTTCAGTAAGCAGTGAATACAAAGTGCCTTGTATTCATTGTTGCAGCTATCAATAAAATCACTCTGCCGCTTCTAAATTTGTTCTCCATTCTGCCACTCATGATCACGTTAGCTCTCCTCCACTCTCATTTCTCTATTAACTTGCATCTCCTAGCACATACTGAGCCAGAACCTTCTGATGGCGTCTCTTTCTTGCCAGCCAAAAAGAGCTGAACCTGTTCGGATTCCCGCGCCCTCTGAGAACCTACACGTGAGTAGGGATGGGGATCGTTTAGGTTTTATCCGATACCAGTACCAAACCGGTACTTTTGAAACGGTGCCGGTGCTTAAACAGTGCTCGAACCGGTGCTTAAAGAATGGAGAACACAAAATCGGTCCAAAAACCTCTCATGTTCAGCTGTTTTTTTGTAAAAAGATAACAATGTTAGCCTTTTCTGCAGCTATGGGGCATATATGGTATCACTCTTGGCTGGAAGCAGTGCTTAAACAATGGAAAAAACACAAACTTTGTCCAAAAACCTCTCGTGTTCAGCTGTTTTCCACTTTTTCTTTGGTCATTTTAGCCTTTTTGCTGTGCTCGGTGTGAGGTCTCGCAGCAAGCTATCAAATACGGCGCATTTCTCGGCTTTTAACAAAATGCTATCCGTCGCCAGGTGTTTCATCGGATTCGAGGAGTTACCTCCTTTGCACAATATCAGCTTAAAGCACTTGTTGCAGGCTGCTGAGTTTGCATCTTTTGCTGTGAAGTACAGCCAGACTTTTGACTGCTTCGCCTTGGGCATTTTTAATCTGTAGCTCTGCTCTAAAAGAACGTACGTACCTGGGCCCGCCTACTATCCTCGGAAACGTAAAATGATTGGCTAGAATCCAAAGTGTATCACAGCTCAGGGAAAAAAAGCAGCGAAATAAAGCAGCGAAATGTGCGCTGCTTTTCGGTCTGGTTACTACCGTTTATGTCAGAACCGGTGCCATGATACTGGTACCCATCCCTACACGTGAGTCCATACCGTCCTGCATCTGTCTTTGTCCGACTCATCTACTCACACCTTACCAATCTGCAGATCATAATAGGAGAATGAAGGGAGTTTATAAACTGAAGTGTACATCAAATCTGCTGTAATGAAATCTTATCAATGTGTTCCCTGTGCTGTATTATTTGCATATAAATGACATAATATAATAACTCTCTCCGGCCTCTACCTGGGAGGAGTAAATATTTCTCTGTCTGCTTTGTCTCGTTGCTGTGACACGAGGAAACGAGATGCTAATTGAAGAGAGGCAACCATCTTTATGTGACGACTGACATTCAATTATGTTCGGGAGATCAGATTAGGTGGTGGCCCCAGAAATGTTTGAAAACAACATTTTGCAGAGCGGCAACTCTGAAGGCGGCCAAGGATGTAATTTGAATGGCTGTTTGAGGCCTGCGCTGAATGGTGCTGCTCTGAATGGAATCACTATGCTATGACCTGCGAGTAATTGGATGTCCACAGTGAAGTGTTGACAGAGAAGGGGAGGCAAGGCTGATGGGAAAAAACAGAGATAGACAGTAAGGCGGCGAGAAGAGAGAAAATAACACAAAATGAAAATAACCAAGAAAACAATGTGATGTACATGACAGCATAGGGAGAAGGGAGCGACGGGGTGGGGGGAGTGCAGGGGATCACAACAGTGACGATGGAGAAAACGAATGCAGTTTCCCCTTAAAGTGGAACCTGCCAAAGTTTCAGGTTTCATTCATCCCAACACACCGGCATGTAGCCACTCCAGCCACAGAGCCAAATAAGCCATTAGACGGGATTCGCTTTCTTATCAGCCGAACGCTGTCAGGAAGCGTGTTGCCAAGGTCGCACTAAACAAACACCGGGTCGCTTTACTTACAGCCGCCATTGCTTTCTGCACTGATCAGGGATAAGTGTGTGCATCCATTTACCTGTCACTCGAGATCTGCACTAGTTAAGCATAACAGAGTGAATAATGACATGTAAACACATTTACAGCACAGGTCCTAATCTCAGTGCTTACAGTGCCCAGCACATAAACCGTCACGTCAACAGAGACCAAATGAGTTCGTTACCAGGCCTCTGGAGTAGGGCTGCCACCATTAGTCGACTAGTCACGATTACGTCGACTATCAAAATCGTCGACGACTGATTTAATAGTCGACGCGTCGTTTGAAGCTTTGTAAGATCCTGAAAGACGCAGGAATAATTAGTGGGATTTAAGGGTGTAATAACGGACTGAAACAGAAGATGGCAGCACTGCATGTACAAGGAACCAGCTGCCGTTAAACCCCGAAGAAGAAGAAGAAGCTGTGTCCCAGAATTCATAGCGCGGCCCAGCTCAGTTTCCAACAATGGCGGCAGCTAGTTAGTTTTAATATTACTCTTATTATTCTTTCTGGGTCACAAAATAAACGTTTAACATATTTTCAGGTGAGAATGTAGCTGTGTAAACCTCAAATATCTGCTCAGTTTATCAAGACACCGCATATTTTCAAAAGCGCTCCGACGTTTTCGGAGACGTCTGTTACCCACTAGCTCGATAGCTAGCCGGGGGCAAGGTCATTAAAGCCGTGAGAACACCGGACTCCCGGCAAATCGTTTTCAAACCCACCGCCGTCTTTCACTACTCAGGTTAAAAATGATATATAAGTCACTTAGATAACTTAAACATGTTATTGTTTGGCTTTTTTCAGTATTTTATTTGTTCCTGAGTAAATCGGTTTGGCTGAGATTAAAGTTATAGTTTTTACACAGCTGAATAAACGTCAAGCAGACAGCTGATCATCAGAAGTGTGAGATGCTGGAGAATTTACTCCGGTGTCCTGTTATAGTTTAGATAGCAAGGAGTTTATTAAACTTCACCGAAACAATCTGCAGATTTCATTAAACTTTAATAAACTATCATCTTGTCTTTATTTTTAGTTAGCACCTTAAACACTTAAAGCTGTAAGCTAATGATAGTTATATAAGAGCAGATGCTGCTGGTGCAATAAGCTGTACGTTTTATGTCCGATGGATGATGATCTGATTAGCCGACTAATCGCAAAAATAATCGGTGACTAGTCGACTATCAAAATAATCGTTTGTGGCAGCCCTACTCTGGAGAACTTCAAGACATGTTGAGGAGGTCATTTAGCCATTTAAATCAGCTGTGTTGGATCAAGGACACAAAACCTGCCGGCCATCGAGGCCTGGAGATCCCCACCCTGCGTAGACTCGATGCTAATCAAATTTCTTTTCCACTCTCATTTTCAGAGCAGTCAAAACAGTTTTCAAAAGTACTTTAAAAATTAAATTTACCTTAAAAATGGGAACTGTTAAGATGTGCCTTAATTTGGCTGATTCACCAAACATAACACATCAAGAAGCGAAGTTTCATTTATATCACTGCAAACATCACAATTCAGTGGCAATACACACACACACAAGCAGACATCCTCTTCCCTCCATGTAATTCACCTTTGTAAGACATGAGAGGGGCGAAGGGGTCGGTCAACTCTATCGATTGGCTATCCTGAGCAGTGACAGCTCCCAGATTGGCCGGAGAGCATTAGGGAGTCAGAAAGTCACACTGCCATTAGCAGTCTGTCCTCTCCGGTTACAACCAGCCAGCACACGGACACTCCATGGACTAAAAGAGATCAGAATGACTGGTGTGTGTGCCCTGTAACAAATATATTCAAGCCAAAAACACGGGGAACCCTTCTCAGTTTTCTTATTTCATTACTTCTGAGAACGTCTCTGCCTGGTGTCTGTAAGAAGACGTCCCTAGAATAGAAAACCGTATACACACATCTCTACTTAGACTGTTCAAATGCATTCAGCGTAACTCAGAACACAGTATAAATAAGACTAAACCAGAAATGCATCAATCGATTAGTTGGTTGCCACAAATATGATGGATGAGCAGCTGATCGGCCTCAGAGATATATCTCTCCAAAATTGTAACAAATACCAAACAGCTTATCTAGCATAACACATGCGCTAAAGTGAAATATACTGTCCATCCCTTCTCTCCTGCTTGTCTTTGTCAAGGTCGTGGGGCCGCTGGAGACTATCCCAGCTACCACAGGGTGAGAGGCGGGGTACGCCCTGGACAGGTCCCCAGTCTGTCACGGGGCTAACACAGAGACAGACAACCATTCGCACTCACATTCACACCTATGGGTCATTTAGATTCATCAGTTAACCTAACGCCGTGAACTGCATGTCTTTGGACTGCGGGAGGAAGCCAGAGTACCCGGAGAGAACCCACCCAAACATGGGTGGTGCATGGGTACCACTCGGGTGGTCTCAGAATTTCGTGTCTGGCATTCACAGATGATGTGGTTCTGTCGGCTTCATCAGGCGGTGGCCTCTAGCTCACATTGGAGCAGTGCGAGTCTGAGAGTGAAGCAGCGGGAATGAAAATTGGCACCTCCAAGCCTGAGGCCGTGGTCCTCAGCCGAAAAAGGGTGGCGTGCCCAGCCAGGATTGGGGGACGAGTTGCCACCCCAAGTGGAGGAGTATCTCAGGGGCTTGTTGACTGAGGGGAGAGGGGAGCGTGACATCGACAGACGGATTGGTGCTGCAGCTGTAGTGATGCAGACGCTGTACTGGTGAAACGAGCTGAGTGTAAAAGCGAAGCTCTCAATTTAACGGCCAACCTATGTCCCTACGGTCATCTGTGGTCACGAGCTCTGGGTAGCGACTGAAAGGAGAACATCCGTTAGATGTTCTGGGAATCTGTCACTGTGGGAGGCCCCAGGGCAGACCCAGGACATGCTGGAGAGATTATAACTCTCAGCTCTCCTGGGAGAGGGAGGTCTGGGCTTCTCTGCCTTGGCCGCTGGCCCCCCCAGCAGCCTAATGCTAAAGATGCCCCAGATGGATGGAAATGTATTGCAAATCATTTTCAGCGTGATTTTATTTGTTTTGAAAAGCTTTGCCCACTAACTAGAAGCATTTTATTTTATAAAATATCGAGTTTTATGATGAGCACATATTTATGACTTACAGCTCTAAAAGACAGAAAACTGGTAGGTCAGACTCTAGATCCAGTCCTTCACAGCAAAAAGAGCCAAATCAGTACACCTGATTAAAATTCAGATGTGATTTTGAAGACAAAGGGAGATTTCAGTGCACCCCTTCCTGCCGTCCGCCACCTTTGCAGGTTTCTTTGCTTTTTTCTGATTCAAATTTCTGCTCCTTTAGTTCACAAGCCTTTAAAAATAATGTGCTGCAGTACAGCTGTGACAACGGGAGGCAGTGCATGAAAGCACAGCTGACTGATGAAACTATGGTTAGACTGATAAATGAGATAGTGAGATTATTTTTTTGTGCAGGATGAAGGATCAGCAGGAAGATGTGCGCAGCATGAAGCGCCACTATCTCACAAGGTGTTTTGTTTTCTCTGAACAGATAATTTATTAATTTAAGCTTATCTGAGCTATTCTTACCGACAAACACTCATAGATGTGCATGCTGAATCGCACAGAGGAAGAAAACACATCAACAGTCTCGTGCTGGCCTTCACGGAGACTAAGGAAGGTGGAACCCTGTATTGATTAGCATCCAGTGACGTGCAGTTTTGATGTGTACCGTACGAATAGTGCTTGAGTCTTGTAGTAACTGCACTCTGCACGGCCAGCAGGTGAAGAGGGACATTTTTGCAATGCAGACTCATTAACAGTGATTTCCATGTAAATCCAGTGAAAAATACAAAAACTCTTTGATCTTTTCAAACTTAAGAAAATGGCCTCATCCCTGCAGCATTACCAGCCGTCAGAAATTACAGCCTGCCATTGATCCAACAACCTCGCGTGTCAGAATAATATTAGACGGCAAGGGGAGACATGTCTACAATAAAGTGAGGAGAAAAACAGAGAGTGCTGGAATAAATGTGCATATCAAGACAGGATTTTACGCCTCAGAGAAAGCACTAGAGGGAAAATCAAACTGATTTCAATGTGACAAAATTGATTTTCCAATTTTCTCCGGATTGCTTTTTGCTTCCCTGGGGCAGGTGAGGTGTCTATCCAAATACACTTATAGCGCCACCTGAATTATGTCTGAGGAATTTGAAGAACATAGGGAATATTTTTGTTTCTCCTATCCATTTGGTGTTTTGCCTTTGTTGCAAAGCAGAATATTGCAGACATACAAAAGGCATACTGTATTTAAAAACTATATTGGCAGATGGAGCTAAACTGCATCGAGCTGGCGTCAGAGTCATGACGACGTGCTAAAGTGGCTGCATCTAAATTTCGTCAGACCTCGATGTGGACAGTTTCAAGGTACCCTTTCTGCTCTTCCATCTGCCCTCTTTTCAATCATATATGTTGTTTTAGGCTTTTCAGGTGACTATTAATACCACAAAGAGCTCTCACATACATATATTTGTCATGATTTGTTTATTATAGAAATAAACTTGTTTCACTTCTTTTTCTTTGAGCCCATTTAAACGTTTTCGAGGACTCCGACGATCCTGCACGGCAGCATAAAACTGACTCATTGCTTCAAACATCAAAACACTTGAATGCTATGCTCTCTTTTACACGACTTCTTAGAATCCTTCCCTCCGAGTCCAAGTTCTTTAACATTTGTTGATCAAAATAAGTGCAAATCAAGTGCATTACATGATCTTTTCAAAAACCTATAACCTATCATGCACATGGAGAAATGCAGTATTAATGACCACCAAGGCGTTAAAGCTTAAAGCTGAAATAATTGTATTTCCAACTGGACTTCAGCTTTACATATGGACGCGAGTTAGTCTGAGTTGCGTTACTGGTTATTTTACAGTACATGCTACGAAATTCAGGAGTTTAAAAATGAAGAGAAAAGGTGAAAAATTCTGCCTTCTTCAAAGGCATTCAGCTGCTTTTTTGAACATTAGCCTGTTAGTGGTGTAATAAATCTTGGCTGCAGACATTAGAGAAGCAGTGTTATTGTTGCTGTTTTTTCTACACTCTACTGGAGCATTATCTTTTGAAATATCCTGGAAGTCTCACTTTCATCCTCCTATTACACCAGGAAAAACCACCAGCTGTGTATCTCTTGGATGATTTCTTATTCACCTCACAAAAGCAGCAACACTGCACACTGCATCGATTACATCTCATTTCATCCTCCTTTTAATTAATTAGGCTTCTATTAAACGGTCTACTGTAGCTCAGGGATTGGCTCATCAGGGCAGTTAGTCACCACGGCTCCAACAGTTCCGGATGGGAGGTTTTTAGCTTTCGGGATGTTGGACACCACCAGAGTCGACGGATGAGTGTGTATCACCTCAATTAAACTATTCGCTAAGTGTCTGACAACAGCTAATATTCCTCTTCCACCAGCGGAGCCAATCGATGTTCTGGCATTCGTCACCCTGCTGGAAAAGCAATCATCCCGTTGTGTCGCTCTGGTTTTACGGGGAAATGGAAAGGCGCTCGTCTAGCTACTGCGCCTGCTAGCTGGAACGCGCCGGTGCTCCCTCACACAAAGGCACACACAAACACCGAAGCGGCTTACACGACACACAGACACCGACTACGTGGTTTCTTGAGTCTGCCGGCAGCACAGGCGACACGTTGGGAATGAATGGATGCTTCGTTTCAGAAACTCCAGTGACACGTTTAAGCCTCGTGACAACTTCCTGACCACCAACACCACACCGCTGAGTACCGCTCAGTGCAGAGGCCCACACCACAAACACAGCAACAGATTTGCCGAGTTAACCCACCTCTCTGTCAAGTAACGTGGGAGCTATAACTGTGACGATGTCTCCTCTTTCTGCATCAATGTAGAACATGTTCGGGGGAAGGTTTGTCTGGAGACTGTTTGACGATGTTGTAGCGCAGAACGGCGTTGTCTGTGTTCGGGTCGTCCGCGTCAAACGCCGTCATTGTCATCACTGTGGTTCCTGGGGACGAGATTAAAGGACCAGGCTGAGTCAGAACTGAACATTTGTCTTTACTCACTAAGAAATGAGCAAATAAGAACAAGAAGAGAAACACATTTGATTAAAACACCCTGAAATCAGTCTCAGGTAAACATTTGGCAATATGTTAAACTACAGGAGTCACAGGAACTCTACTAAATTTTTATTTTTATTTTTACAATTCTTCTTTTTCCAACTGTGAAATGTATTTGCCATGTAGGCAAGTTCTTATTTTGACTGGTTAAAGCCGCCAGAAAAGGATGCAGGATCCAGAAACCTGCAAGAAACACTGACGGAAGGTTAACAGACACTAAACTAAGGAACGAATGGACTTTACCGTCACACGGGGAACAGACGGAGCTGGGAGGAAACACTATCAATGCAGTTACATGGGAGGAAGTAAACGTGAATACAAATCACAGAAGACAATTAAACAGCAAAGTAAAAAAAAGTAAACTTAAAACAACAAAAGGAAAACTCGGACATAAAAAGCAAACACTGATCATATTAAGGAAATAAATACATGAAAATAAACAGAAAAGATTTAAATCAGCAGAATTTTAAAATCCAAACACTCAAAACTCAAAGGCCGTGACAGTATTCTGGGATGTTGTTGTGCTAGTAAAACTGAATGTAACTCACCTGATCTACAATTAACATAACATCACCTACATGATGTCTGTTATCAGCCGAATTCGATATTTTATATCATTAGGAATCCCAAAATGATATTAATCATGGGAGTAGATGGTTGAAAAGCAATATTTCAAGCTGCTCCTGCCGTGACAGCTGCTTAAAAAGTTACCCTTTGCTATTAATGTGTTTTCTTCCTCGTGTCAGCGCTAACAGCAGGGTGTACTTTATTTGGTAATGGGAAGAAAAATGGAAATCCTGCCCTCCACAGCTGAGCTAAAATAGGAGGCACTCCTCGACACACCCTCAGCCCTCAATCTCTGTCTCCTTTCGGTGATGAGATACACTCGCACCAATTCAGAGGGACACGCGCTCCATCCACACATGTGCGCGAGCAGCAGCAGAGATTTATGCATCCATGCATGCACACAAACTCAATCAAATATAGAGCGTACACGGTTGTGTGTCTGAACGGAGTTTTCCATTTCTCCAGTGCAGGCAGACGTGTCTATTAACTCCACTCAATCCAGTCCTCTGTGTTGTTGTTGTCCTTGGTATGATTTCAACACCACCTTGTTTCTTTTTATTTTTTGTGACGTGAAAGTGTTCATTTAAATAATGGGGTTGTAACATTTAGCAATATTACACTATAATAATTCTTAATGACGCAAACAGTCTGGAGGATGACGTGATTATGTTTTCGGAGGTAAATGAAAACAGAAATTTATGAAGCTTTCTTTTTTGATATTGACAAACTCAGGTTTTGTGTGTTTCTTGGCAATAAATCCCTTCTGATTCTTATTTGACCCACATATTTAATAAAACATTCCCATAAGTGCTAAATAACAGCATCGCGCTGCACGGCTCATGAGCATCGATCTCGTTTCATGCCTCTTCTTAATACCCGACAGTACTTTGCCACACTGCATTAGCCAAACTACTCAAATAAGACACAAAAGAGCTAATGGAAAATATGCAAAGTCTACACTAAGTAAAAGTGGCTTAGGAGCAAATGTCTTTAGTCCAGTTGAAGGTAATGAAGGGCAAAGAGGTGTGACTTTTATCCATCTGGCATTTGCACTTCAAGGTGAACCTGCTAATGGTTAAGTAAACCGCTAATCCTCCCTCTGCAGTATAATTACACCGTCCCATCTCCCTCATTACCTGCACTCTGTTCCACTTCACCGTTTAGAATGAGCGCACACAAACACACGTGATGGCCAACGTGAGCATGCACGGTTTTGCACACAGCCACACCAACCGGACGCGAATTAGAGCGTTGTAAACGTCGACTAAATTGGTTATCTTGAGCAGATATCGGTGAATTATGTTCTCATTCTCCTGAAGGTCTCTTGAACGCAGCACAGTCGTACTCCGTGTTTTATGTGATGTCAGAGGCAAGCTGACCTTCTCAGTGATTACTGTCGTCATCAGATACCATAATTCCTCTCACAAATGAGCATCGTGTAACCAGTACGCATTCATCAGTGCAGGATGCAACACAGCCATTAGCATCAATCAGCTGGTGATAAACATCTAGTATTCTGTAATAGGACAATGGGACTATGCTTACCTCTAACACTGATGCCTGTTAAATCATACGATACCATGTGGGCAGCGTCTGTGAAGAGTCACTGGCCTCTCTTATCAGCTTTATCCTCTAGCAGGAGCCGAGCTCAATCAATCCTAACTGCATTGGATAGCTACATGGATGTGACTGCACAGGACTGCCATTACCGCTATCACTTGAACCCATCTGCTTTGCTGCGGATGACAGCAGCTCAGACTGCATGTAGAAAGAAATCATAGAATTAAGATGGAGACTGCAGAGTGAGCGTAAACACTGTGTAATGCATTTCTATCAAGTTTCAGAATGATGATTGGCCCAGTCCACAAAAACAGAGAAGAAGAAGCAGCGGGGCTTTGAGGTAAAAGATTAACAATACACACACGAAACGAAGCGAAACCAGATACACATGTTGTGGATTGATTTCATCACACGGGCTCGTGAGACAATGTGCCGTTGCGTACAGCTAGCTGCTATATCTTTCTCAAACACCAAGGGAAATCAGCGGGGGCCGCCAGATCTGTGCTCGCCACCAGGGAACTGACAGAGTCAAGAGTCAAGATGAAGCAAGAGAACATAGACGAGACGAGACAGGAGAATAAATGTGATTTTAGTACGAGTGTGAGCTGTGTATTACACTGCATTCGCATGAACACAAGCGATAGGAATTATTATTTTTTAGTTATTTAATATGTCCGGTGGAGATTCGAGAACCAGAATATGGATTTAGATTAATCACAGTCAAGTGACTGAAAAAGACCAAGAGCTGACCCTTTCTATTCTCAGGCCTGAATGAGATCAAAGAGTTCAAAGATAAATTGTGTTATCCAAAATCAATTTAATGGTGCAAAGAATTAGAGCCACATATTCAGACGGAGAACGCGGTGAAGAGATAGCAGCACAGATAAGAGTGCACGAGAGTACAAAGCACGACTTCGATTTTAAAGCTGGATGTGAAAACTTTATCCACTCTGTGATGGATGCTTGGTAGAAATACTTCATAGGCACCGTCACATTATTGAAATCAGTTATATTCTTAGATAACTTCTTAATTTGAAAAAATAAAAAGATTTTTAGTAAATTTAGCAAATTAAAAGTGTTTACTGTGGTTCATTTGTCGTCTTTAAATGCCACCATGACGGTAACGATGCTGAAGGCGTAATATTAACGTCATTCGCAGTGGTCACAGTTGTTTTGTGGGTCACATGATGAATCTGACCGACTGCGCGATTATTAACGAGCTGAAACGAACAGAAAACTCTTTAATCTTGTGCATCTTCTTCTTTCCTGCTTCATTTTAAAGCCCACACCTTCCTCTTGTCATCCTCTCCCTGCCCTCACGTCTGCAGGTCCCAGCGCTCTTCATGCCAGCCCCGCCTACTCACTTGTCAAACAAATATATACACACACACTTTTGCCGTACTCCTCATTATTTACTTGTCTCTGTTCCCCTTGTGTGTTCATAACATTCTAGCTTTTTTATTGTCTTGTTATTTTGTTTTACTGTGTTTTTCTGCACTGGACTGATCTTCTGCATTTGACCTTTTGAACTGTCAGTGTGGACCCTCCTCTTTTTTTAACATTACTGTAACTCACATTTGTATCTACAGTCCTGTGAACAGCACTGTGGATACACTTGTGAGTATTTGCCTCCATCCTGATCTCTTAGTTGTTTTGCATATTTGTCATACTTGCTTTATTTTGTGGCATTCAGAGGTGTCCTGCTGCATGATGCAGCAGACAGCGTGATGGCTGGATACTGTCCTTCAGGTCTCCTGCAGACCTGGACCGTCACACTACCATCGCCCTGTTGGATTCTAATCAGAGCATTATCATTCCCAACGCATAACATATGACGATTTGTCACATTCGTCATGTTACGCGTTGGGTCGAGAACGTGTTGCTCCTAAAATGATGGGTGTTTGGTTTTTTTTAATGAAATTCTCTCTTAGTTTTGAGTCAGACGTAACGGGACTGAAGCCTTCCAAAAAGTTAAACTTCATCGGTGCACAGAATTAAATAATTTCCCCCGGGGATCAATAAAGTATTCTGATTCTGATTCTGAATTCACAATTCCCACTCAGCAGTGGTTTTCAGCTTGGAACTCTCCCACAGATGTCATTTTTCCACTAGTGTCTCTGGTGTTGTTGATCATGAACACTGACCTTGGCTGAGATATGTGAGGCCTTTGGTGCTTGTTGTGGATGAGTCGTTGCTGCGCTCTTGGAGTGTTTGTGGTCGGCCACACACTCCTGGGAACAGTCCTCGCTGTCTTCTCTATTTCTGGACAACAGCTCTCACTGCTGTTTGCTAAAGCCTGCTTTAGTTTCACAGTTTAGTTTAACTAAGTCAAAATGTCTGTGAGAGCAAAACGTCACTTTGGATGTACATTTGGTTCCAGGAGAAAAAGGCTTACAGTGTTCTGTTCTTATTTCTATATGAAGTCAATAGTTTTGAAAGAGGCTCAGGCACACTGGTGAAACCGGTGGCAGCAGATCTGTCTGCTTGAACTCTTCAGGAATCTTCTTCACTATATCTACATATCGACCCTATTTGCTCTTCATGGTGTCATTTTTAAACCTGCCATTTGAATGAGATGAATGCAAATATCTTATTTTTGTCAGTTCACAACACGCTTACAAAGCATGTGGTGCAATAATCTGACTTATATTCAATACAATAACCATATTAGTGAGTGAAGACTTTGCTGTTGATGCAGATCGTATAATAAGTAATAAGGTGTAAAACTGATTATTGATTCTTGTTTGTGTTTCTTGTGAAAAAGTGTGTGCAACAGGCCTCCAGTGCACACGTTTTATTTTGTTTATGCTATTTGTATATGTACAGCACTTTGTGAACCCTGGTTTTCTGTTAAAGTGCTTCATAAATAAAGCTGCTATGGTACAATACTGTTGTGTTTCCTGCTGTTCTCCTTTAAACACACATTTGTTATATTTTGCTCTCTCATTAAGCTGATTTGTACAGCACGCTCTTATAAAGCACCATTAGCGCTGCACCACCTCCTTCCCAGCTCATTTATTCCACTGGACTTCACCTGCTTACTTACTGGCCTGGTTGCCTACGTGGCACACTGCCATCTGTCTTCACTGCAGTTGTTGTAGCCTCCTGTCAGAGATGGACACTTGCTAAACATATTTCTCACGTGCCATATCTACCACACAGATAACTGTCATGTTTGCTGTGTGCGGCTGGCAGAAAAGGAGCCTGAATGCAGACTCGCGGAGGCAGAGAAACTCAAAAAACTCAGCTTGATTGCTGGAAGCTGGAATACAAAACTAAGCTGGAAATATACATTAAATGAAACGGCTAGACAAGCAGGTAAGACACGCAACGAGGGATGAGGGAGAAAACAAAAGGCTTAAATACACAAGGAAACACATGGGACACAGCTGGAGCTACTCTGAGACGACGTACCTTCAAAGTAAGAGAAGCAAACAGAACATGGCGTACACAGACAGGAGACTACCAAAGTATAACAGGAAGTAACAGGAACACACACACACAGACATCACTGGGGAAAATAGGCAACTAGACAAACATGAAGACAACGCAGGAAACACACAGGGCCAACTAAACAGCAGGAATACTACGTATAGTTAAGGGAGCTAAAAATACCAAAACTAAATAACAGAAACACTAAATCAAAGAATATAGATGATCAAATCAGACCCAGGAACCCTAACAATAACAAACTGATGCAAAAACAGCTCCTTAATCATCCTAATTTAGCTTTTTGCTTCACTAAAGCATGAAGGAGGGAACAAGACCTCGTTTTTTAAGGTGGTCTTCGGCATTTTCATTATTTATTTATTTTTGAGATCGGGTTCGTTTTCAGTGCGTGTATCTGCGCATTGTCAGAGTAATGTTTGTTTGTCACTTAACACTGACCTGTTATGACAGTCCTGGGTTTTCGACCCAGCACGTTGTGTTTCTTGGACTCCTCGGTGCTATCGATCATTAATTCTTCAGTCTGAGTCGTAGTTGTTGAGTTTTCAGCTCGGTGCTTCTGTTCCACTCACTGCTGTGTTAACAGTATTTTTCGTTGCAGCTTACCCTGCTCTCCCCTGTGTCTGCAGGCACTCCACGGCCCCCTTTCATAGGAGCTGTATTTCAGCCAGTGCTGTTGTGGATCTTGTCAAAATTGATGGAATTATAAATGCAGAATCGTCACATTTTGATACACTATGCAACACCATGTGGAAAATATCTGATTGACAAGGAGTTTGTTCTTCATCATGTCAGTGATCTTCACAGAGTGTTAAAAATCAAGAAGATCATAACAAATACTGACTTTGGAGCTCGTTACAAACTCGATTTTGCATAAATCACCGCAGCGAGTTCCCATTTTCTGTAAAGTTATAAATGACCTTTAAAATTTTTTGTGTGTTCTCGCTTTAATCTTAACGAAGACCCCAGAAAAGAAAATAGTTGCTTTAAAATCATTAATGAAAAGTCAAAAATGAAATCTAATGCCATCGAGTCAGTAAAAAGTTTCTGTGGTTCAAACTATTTTTCCTCTGCCAACCAATTCCTGGTTTTCAAATCCCGACCTCCCCGCGTGGAAAGCAATTTAAACTTGTTTACGGCTCTGAGTGTACAGGACAACGTTTCCCACTGCGTGGAGATCTAGTTGTAACTTGATTTCAGTTTTAATATTTTTCTCATTTGCGACATAAATGTTGATAGGAATCAATATTTATAGCTGGGAAATGAAGCGACTGTTGTTTTCCAAAAGTTTGACAATTCAGTTGGTCAAAAACTTCTCAAAGTAAATGAATTCTGGAGCAATAAGAGCAGCAGCTGAAGCCGGAGATGTGCAAAGCTGTTGTGGAGCTGTGCTGCACGTAAACTAAATATGAGATAATGAGCCCCAAGCTGACAGCCGAGTAAATGGAGTGAAATACAGTCCAGCTGCCCTCTCCTGCCTCTTTTACAATGCAATTTCTCCATCCCATCTTTTCAGCCAGTATCGGCTCAGACTACAACTAGATCACTGGTTAAAGCCAAATTATAAACAATTCATTGGGGATACGAGTGCTGAGAAAAGAAGAACAAAGCACAAATATTCTGCATCATCTGGAAAGGACCATAGAATGTGTTTTCCAGTTACGTACAGTGTAGAGCAGCGCTCTCCAACCTTTTTTGCGCCACGGACCGGTTTACGCCCGACAATATTTTCATGGACCGGCCTGTAAGGTGTCGCGGATAAATACAACAAAATAAAACTAGTACCGGTACCGAAAAAAGAAGATTTATTCATAACACACGTGAAAAGACCCAGGAAAACCGAGTTAACGATAAAAACGATAACAAAATAACGCTGAAAACCGATAAAAACCCTGAAAACCAGACATTTCACACCTGAGCCTCAACTCTCGCGGCCCGGTACCAAACGACTCACGGACCGGTACCGGTCCGAGGCCCGGGGGTTGGGGACCGCTGGGTTAGAGTGATTGACAGGCAGGCCGGGGCATTTATTCACCCCTCCCAGAGTCATACCGGGGGGACACAGAGGCTAATAGGACTGAATAACTCTAAACTAATGAACGGAATATCCGTCCAAACAAGCTCAGTCTACACAGTGACAATCAACGCTTGGTAATGATATCTAATCTTAACTCAATAATTGAAAAAGTAAATGAAGTGTATGAAATTATTTACAAAGAAATACAAATGACTGAGAGAAACTTGGCATTAAGCTGCAATAGTGTCACTTATAAAACCCACTTATCATCAGTTTTTAATTTAAGTATTACATAATGTAGAAACAGTTATTAATAAACTATTTGTTTTCATGACAGAGAAATCATTTTACTTGTTTATAACGTTTTCTGGTAAACTTAGATGCCTCCCAGCATGTTCCCATAAATCAGCACCATTCATGGTCTCAGCATATAGACTGTTATTAGAAAATGGGACAGGGCGTAGCTACGGCCAGGAGATGCTCTGTCTGCATCACTTCTTTAATCATGAAAGATCATCTGGTCAGCAGCTGATAAGACAGATCTTAACAGACTTCAGTTAGTCCAGAATAAGGCGGCCAGATTAGTGTTGAGATGTTCACACTATACCAGTATCAATAAAATGATAACATAATAAACGTTTTGGGCTTCCTGTCCAAGCTAAATTACACCCAGGCTTACTTTTATTAATAAAGAGAATAATACTGTTAAACACACCACGTTTGTTCTCTGCTCGGCTGCAGTATCCAGATGAAATACATAATTTTTAACAAAGCGCAATTTAGTAATTCCTCGAGCCAAAAGTAACTGAACTAAGTAACTGAGTTTAGTTAGAGCATCTTTTAAGTGGAATAAAAAAATTGCCTTATCCAATTAGAGAACTAGCTGCTATTCATAATTAAAAAAACAAACATTTAAAAGCCTTTTTACTCAGTTTTTAATTATTGTAAATATTGTAAGTGGGCAAAGCTGTGAACTGTTTTTGATTCTTGGGTGTCGTGCCTCAATGATATTGATATTCACGTGCTTATTTTTGCATTTTTTGCATCTACTTTATTGTGTAATGTTTTATTAGATTATACTTGATGACTTGGGGCCCAGGAAGACTAGCAACCACTACTGTGGAAGCTAATGGGGTTAAATATACATAAATAAATAAACACGACAGACAAGATCCTGAGACGACCAAACTCAATCTAAAAAAGTTCAAATCAGTGACAAACGGCAGCCCTGGAGAACATCAGCATCCACTTTTTTCTGGCAGTGCAAACGAGGCTGTATAAGGACCAAAACAAGACTACAAGCAACTCAAACTACATACAAATTGTTGATTTGCCACATTTGATGCTCAGGACATGCTGGCTGTGACAGGAGGACACAGTTAGTCTGTGATTCAGGAGCAAAGAAAAACCTTTGCAGCATCAAAGGAGGATCATTCGCTTCCCTGAAGGCTCAACCAGCGACTGTTGTTTTCTGTTGTCTTTTGATTAAACAACAGAGGTCAGGGTTTTGCTTCATAAAGTCATTTGTGTGCACTTTGGAGCTTAGTTTAGGCTCAGTCTGAAGTTTTGGATCTGACTGTTAATCTGCCGTCGACCCAAAACAAACAGTACTTCTTGCTACTTCTTGTGGCTGCTTGGCTTTTGGGGAAGTTAATGCCTCTTCCATGTTATGACCTGAAGATGGGTCGCAGCAACTGTGATAAATGACAAAAATACCCTAATTTGTGCTGATATTATGTTAGAGGAAATCACTGGGTTGTTAATTTAGGTTGATTTGAGATGAGGCACAAATGGGAATCTTTGAAAGTAGTTAATGAAGGTTTTTTTTGGTAAATCTGAATACACAGCAGGGGACGAATCTACTGAGGACATTTTTTAATGAAGATACAGGTATGAATTAATAGATTTGAAGACACGAGTACTCGTGATGGAAGTGAACAACATATATAACATCAGACCACACGTTCATATTTTTGTGACTGAGTGATAATTACACACCACCTCCAAAACCACCAGTTTGAGGAGTTCAATCAAACTGTTTCCTAACAGGACGTCTACGTTCGACAGCAGAACTCACAATGTGTCGTAAACACTCTGGATCTTTGATTCTGCTCAAGTAAAATGTCCCACTTATTCCAACCTATCAGAAAGATTAAGTCAGAATTTTAAAGAGTATGAAGCTGAGGCTTCTAAGCTGCCATCAGCTCCTCCATCCAATACGACTCGCTGAAAGTAAGGAATCAGTTACATTTTTTCTCAAAATGTTTCAAGTAGAGCTGGGCGATAGAACGATAACGATATGTATCGCGAAATAACTTTTTCTCGATAGAAAAATTAAACTATCGCGATAGACCTCACCACTCTTGTCCTCTTAAAAAAAAGAAGAAGAACAGCCAATCCAAATTAAGTAGCGCAGAGCCGAACCAATCACAGCCGCAGCGTCACGTCACGTGACTTGTTACGTACAGCACAAGTGCCAAGCCGCACATGTGTATTTGTTTGGGAAGCAGCCAGCCGCCGTGCCGCCCGGGTAATGGAGGAAATGAGTGTGCCGACTAGAAAAAAATCAACTGAGAGCGTGACCGAAGGTTACCGAAGAGAAAACAGATGACGGTTCCAACGCCGGAGAGATTGTCCAATGGAAGAGCCACAGAAGCTCCGTAGTGTGAAGGTATTTCTGCTATTTCAAGTCTGACAAAAAACAGAGCAGCGTGCACTGTAAATGTGCCGAAAGCAAGTCTGGAAATACAATAAAGCGGTGCAGCTCAGTGTCTGACTGGAAGCGCTAATTCGTCATTCGGCTTTTGTCAGACTAACGTAACTGTTAAAACTGTTTGAAAAGCTCAGCTACACAACAAGGACAGATCGAGAATTTCCTTTTAGTTCTCAGTTTATTTGATATTGACAAAAGTTAGTCAGTTTTGTCTGTTCTTCTGTAAAACAAACTGAGATTTATTTTTAGAATTAATATTTTGTTTCTAAGTGGAACTGACAGTTTAGTCTGTTTCGTTTGTTCTATTTTGAAACTTAAACGCTTTAGCGGCTGCCTTTTGTGTAGTTTGCAATATTTGCCTTTATTTATCTGAAAAAGTCTCGTGTTCCTTAAGTACATCTACCCTGTTGAACTTATTATGGGAAATAAATATTTAAATCAAAACAAGCTGCTGATTATTTCACATTTTACTTGTGAGCAACGGCACATTTAAATCTTACAAATATAGTTATTTGGCTTATATCGTGATAGATATCGTTATCGCCTGAAATATAATTACAGCTTTATTGCTTCACTTGGTTTGTCTATTTGTTTTGTATTTCACATTCTGTGTTTTACTATTTTTCATTAAAAAGTACATTATTATTATTATTATTATTATTATTATTATTATTATTATTATTATTGTTTATTGTTTCTACATCATTGAACAACTGCTGTTATTTATATCTCTTTACATTTATTTGACAGTGAATACTGATTGTTCCTCCACACAGTTCTTTTCTTTAGTGACTTCTTTCCACTCGGGCTGAATAAAGTGTCAAAGCCAAAACTAATATCATTTGCATTTTGTGTCTGAACCTCGCCTCCAGTGATGCCTCAAGTCACTCAAATTCTATTTCTTGAAGCTACACAATCACATTTATCCATTTTAGCGGCACACTCTGTTTGCAGAGATAAAGCTTTTGGCAGTTTTGTGTCAGTCACACCACCTGAGTCGCAGGGTCTTTGAATTCAGGAAAAAAGAAACAAAAACACCTCATAAAAATACTGAACGATATTCAGACATCTTATTGGGTTAATAACAAATATACAACTTGATTTAGGGGACTTGTTTGTTTTCCTTTCTTAAGAAGATCAAATGATTTTGTCCCATCCACAACTTGTAGATATAAAGTATTTTTGGGGAGTTTAACGAGAGCTTTCTCAGTTAGAATAAAGTGGAGCTCACTACACTCCTCTTCCATTTGCATATATTTTGCTCGTCCCCTCGTCTCCTGCCAGCATAATGAATGCTACAGGTCCCATGAAGGAGTCAAATGTCAGGCCCTGAGGCTGGAAGACACTCCGCAGAGCATAATGACCAGCTGAACCATCTTCTTTCATGACCCCAAACAGAGCAGAGAGGAAGCGAGTGGAGAGAAAACTCAACTAAATGGGAGAGAAAGGAGAGGGAAAGAATTATAAATGTCAGACTGCGCGGTCAAGAACCTCATAGTAATGGAGAGAAAAAGAAAAAAGGATAAACAACTGTTTTTTGAAGCACCACAAAGACATAAATATGTAAATGAGAAAAGAGAGTTATAAAGAAGGAAAGCGAATGGTAGAAAAAGGAGGACACAACTGGTTAGAAGCAGGATGGAGGCTTGAAGGGAAGAGACAAGGAAGCTAAACACTGGTCAAGAAAAACAAATGTGGTCACTGAACAACGTGGACGGTTGAGGGTTAACCAAATGTGATATTTGAAGAATGCATCAGCTGTGTATAACCCACGTTTGCAACACTAATCAGGAAACTCACAACCTACGTCCACTGATTAATGGGGGATTTTAGCAGAAACACCACATGATCCCAATAATCATTAAGGAAAACGTAATTACCCCGTGGCTGTGATGCCACCAGACCTGTCCAAGTGCTTCATGCTTTTAATGTTCTGCCAAAGAATACGGTTTTAAAAACGAGTCATTAATCTGGGGATGCAAGCAAATGACAGAATATCGCTCTCCTTTTCTTAGGCTTAATTAATAACTGTGTGTTCAGCTGATCGCGTCTGCTGCTACTCAGCATGCCTGTACAGGCGAGATCTACAAGGGGCATCTCTGGAGACTGTGCACAGGTCTCTGTAGAGAGTATGGGGGGTCTGATTCATGATCACCTGGTGGAAAAAGATTGTATTTGATCATTAAATCTTGTACAGTTGTTTATTCAACACTTACTGGCACTGCCTAATGCAAAGCTAATCATTCCCATTACCAGTTTCATCGTGTGTGTTTAAAAAAGAAGCAGCAGCCAGCGCTTCTTATCCGCTCCCTGCTTTTAAGGATGAGGTTCTTAGCCAAGGTTGACTCATAAGGTGAGGCCTCCATCTTAACTAGACTAAGGAATATGAACCGAAGGCTCAAGGCAACTTATTAAAATGCAAGACCCCGGAGAGCTGTTAGAATGAAAGATCGTAACCTTTCACACAGGATTTTATGCAGGAAGTATGCCCACTATTAAGAGACAGATTACACAAAAGAGCTAGACAATGGCAGACCAGCAGAAAGTGGGTATTATTTCATGGAGCTTAGCAAAATTTGATATGGTACTGTGTTTCATTTTCACCCTCACACATGCTAAGCCACAACATTCGTCTTTTACTTATTCTTGGCGCTATCATCAGTGGACCAATCATCAGGCAGCGTACAAATTGAAGAAAATACCTGAGTAAATGATGTAGAACCATAACAGATAGATTCTTCTGGCTGTTGGAGCCCCTGAGTGGTTTCGTGAGTAGGAAAATTATATGACTCACAGCGTGGCCTTCAACCCATTTAAGCCAAGCGAGTACAGCCTGGTTGAGACTATAAAGCAACTCTGTGAGAAGGTTGTCATTCAGTAACTGTGTGCTTTGTGTATCTTTGTTTAAATTCAGGACTTGCCTGTACAGTCGGACTTTATCAGACTTTAATTAGTTGGTAAGAATAAACACCTTCACTCTTCTAGTGTTTGTGTTTATTATGATAGTGAGTGTAAGAATTATCTACAGCGAGAAATCAGTTTACAAATACACTTTCTGTCTGGAAAAGTGAAACTATGTTTAAATCTCTCATGTGAATTTTGTTTAATCGCAAACCAAACAACAACAACAACAACAACAAATATGTTGCAAGTGGCTGAAATGAAACCAAGACAAAACAAAAATGTCAGCAAGTAGAAAAACTATAATTCCCTGCATGTTGTGTTCATGACTGAAATGCTTCCAGCAATAACTGGATCAGTTGTTTTTGAGGTCAGGATTTTGTTTTATTTTGTCATTCATTAGACCAGAGTTCTAATCAAATATCAGAGTGGCTACAATGTATTCATATGATATAATAACAGGGAAAATTGCTGACAAAGTTGCTTTTTTATTATGTATAATGGGCAGATGTGACTATAGATACATTACAACACGCAGTATAATGTTAACAATAATTGACTGTGTAGTCTTTTGGCTCCGGGGGCGAAAGCCTCCAATACAGTCTCGAAAATACCCAAATGAATCTGGAGGGAATATGTGATTCACAAATCCTCAATCTGCACCACTGAGGTTCCAGCTAATGACTTCAGTCACTATATCAAGACAAAAGATACTTCCCCTTTAAAAGGACACTTCAATTAATTACTGCCGGAAAATCCCCTTTAATTCTGTACCAGGGGCTCAGTGAATAAAACTGAAAACCTATTAGTGAGCATTCATCTGATCGCGCACAGGAAAAAGACGACTATCAGTGTGGAGCAGCTACTGTACAACAGAGCAGAGGGACGAGCAGGAGAGAGACAGACTGGGTCAGAGGTAAAGGTATAAAAAGGTTGTTATTGGATGGTGGTTTACTGAATAAATCACGACTTCAGCCTTTAAGTGGGTCTGACGTGCACTTTACCTCGGCAATTTTTTTTAATGAAAGAAAATTGGAGAAAAAGAAATAAACTCTGAGGGGGAAACCAAGAAATCTCTACTTATTGACCGATTTAATGTCACTACTATTTGTGAGAACTTGAAATTTCCTCTTTTCCCTTCAGTCCATTCTCATTTGCAGGGTGTCAATACTGTTTTGTCAGATTCTGGTGTGACTCATTTATGCACAACATGTCCTTTGACCGCGGCTCGAAGCATTAGTGGTGGCATTAAGGTCACGCCCATCTCATCCTTTTACAGCAAGCAAGGCTGCTGTTGTGGACGGGCACAATTTTACACTAATTAACAACAATTTTTAATGATAAAAGCAGCAAGTAGTGTTTTTTTATGGTCCATAACATAACACCATTGGGTTATTTATGCTCTTATTTATTAACTCTTCTTTGGCATTAAAAGAATCTACTGTTGGGATTTAGTGAGGAGACACAGTGAACATGACAGTCAAATATCTCGACATTACAGAATTCCTCTGGTGCTTGTTTAAACAACGACATCATCTTTGAAGGTTTTGGCCAGTGGGCTGTCATGTTTGGTGTTGCTGTTGCTTGAGTACTCATTAACCTCTTCTGCTGGTCACTGGCCATTTGTGTTGTCTGTAGAACTATGGATGAAAGTATTTCCACCAACTTTATATTGATCATTATATTTCTAGTGAGGAAAAGTTATTTTGCAGTAATTATCTTTATCATTGCAGCACAGCAAGAAGGTCCTGAGTTCAATTCCACCATCAGGCCGGGGTCTTTCTGTGTAGAGTTTGCCCGGGTTCCCCCCGGGTACTCTGGCTTCCTCCCACAGTCCAGAGACATGCAGTTAGTGGGGACAGATTAAGTGATTAATCCAAATCGCCCATAGGTGTGAATGGTTGTCTTTGTCTATGTGTTAGCCCCAGAGATGGGCAGTAACACGTCACATTAATCCGATTACTTTTTTCAAGTAACGAGTAAAGTAAGGGATTACTATTGCAAAAAAGGTAATTAGATTACTGTTACTTTCCCGTAAGCACGCTGCGTTACTGCGTTACTAAACCATGATTTTTTTTTGCGAGAATGTCTCATGACAGTGACGTAAGCGAGTGCGACGTTCGTGACAACAGCTGTGTGCAGATCAACAATGCATCATATATCGAGTGTGGGAGAGAGTATGAGCGTGCAGCGTTTAAAGCGTGGAAGTACTGACCTTACTTTGAGTTTGATTCCATAAAAAGTGACAAAAACATTAGTGTCCATTGCTCACTGCGTGGGAAGAAAACTTCTTTTTACAGCAAAAAAAACCCCTAAACAAGCACCGAGTGTGCTGCCACGGGAATGAGACATTCACAGAGAAGCTGCCAGATTCTTCCACTGACCGCTGTGACACACCTGCACCAGGGTAAACCTCCGCCTGCTCCACTCCTGCTAAACAGGTGAAAATAGAGCAACAGGACCGCTGAGTCTTTGATGTTATTTATTTTCTGCTGTGTTTCACTTGCATCTATTTGAAAGACTGAGTGTAAACACAAAAAACTATTTTATTTTATGTGCTGGAATGTGCAGAAAATAGGTTTAAATGTTAAACAAATTTCTTCCAGTCAGAGAATGTTGCAGATAATTTAATCTTTGCTTCATGCATAAAGTTAAAAGATTAAAACTAATAAAACAAATTTTAAAAGGAGACTTTTCCATCTGATTACATTTTATATGATGGATTATGCAGAAAAAGTAGAATTGGGCTGAAAAATCTTTCACTTTATCACCTATTCAGGTTGTAAATCGTGTTTTTAACTAAGTAACTAATTACTTTTGGGAAAGAAATTAATCAGTAAAGTAACGGGATTACTTTTTTGGGAAAGTAATCAATAATTAGTTACTGATTACTTTTTTCAAGTAACTTGACCAACACTGGTTCGCCCTGCGACAGACTGGCGACCTGTCCTTCTGCCCTATGACAGCTGGAATAGGCTCCAGCGCCCCCACGACTCTGAAAAGGACACGCTGAGGCGGATGGATGGATGGATATCTTTATCATTTTGTCGCCCAGCTCTAGCACAAATACCTGATACCAGCTGTCAAGCATGGGGTTGGAGGAGTGATGGTATCTTGGAGTCATTGTGTTAACCATGAGCTCCTCTGTATACCAAAGTATTACTGGTTCCCAGCACAGCAGCAAATCTACAGCAGAGTGGCTAAAAAAAGGAAAGAATCACGGTACTGCCCACATAAGGATTGGGCCACTGGGATGTGCGGGTCTGAAGGGCCTCCAGGTGTACTAAACTGCCCTCAGTGAAATGATAGGGGCAGGTGTGAAGAGGAAGACGCTACTCAAGGCTTTCTTAGTTTATTTGGAATATGATTACTTTCATGCCTCGTCAACCAAATATTGGACTGTCCGTTGGGTGAGGAACCACGACTCATCACACGTTGGACTCCACAAGCTGGCCCAAACCTTCATGGTAAAGAATAGGTGAGTGGAAGCCTGTGACAACTTCACAGCGAGGGACATTTGGGTCATTGGGAAGTTAAACACTTCTTTCCATAACTGGTGGCCAATATTTGTACACGGTTTGTGCGGCGCCACTCTGCGGTGGCCCCATAGTGATGAAAAAGGAATGTTTTAAATGCAGTGGCCCTTTGAAGATGCGGAGCTCAACACGGTTAAATAGCTGTGCAGAAATGAATAGCTTCAAATCTCAATGAACTGAAACAATGTTGCAAAGAAGAGTGAGCCAAGACGATACAGAAACAGTAACTCAGATTATGATTACTTGAAGTTATTACTGATAACTGTGATTCTACAAGCTACCGAATCATGAGGCGTACTTAGTCTTTCACAGGACACAGACCGGGCATGAACTACGTAAAAGTTTAGTGTGCACAATTTTAGGGAAGAGGTGCATTTTACTGCCAAAGAGCAACATTTGTGTCATTTCTTTTCTTCTTCTTCTTTGTTTAAACTTCTGTTTTGTACTAAGAGCTTTTACATAACAGATCGAAAAGTTATTCAGATATTTAGCATTTATTAAATTATATTAGTGCATTACACTAGTTTCTGGATATTACATTATGCAATACTGACTTTAATAAGGACCTGCAGCCTTGCGGGGCTTGCAGAAAAAACACAAGCGATGCACACATTTCGTCATGCGACACAGTAATTTTACTTTTATGCACAGACAGCTCGGGATTTTGTGTTTGGTCATATTTTGTGGTCAGCTGTTAGACACAGATTTCAGATTTACACGGTGGAATAGCAGACCTCCACTGGATGAATCCTGCACTTCAACTGAGCCTCGACCCACAGGAACCCACACAGAAGACTTCATCCTTATTTTGAAAACCTGTTGATCGTCCTTCAGCTGCCTCTCACTAAACCGCCACACAGTTTTCAGAGAGAAAATGTAAAATCGGCGCTTGCACTGTATTATTACTTGCTTCCTGACACTACCTCATCCTTTGTGATCCAGTCGGTGCTCCTCTTGGATTGCTAGTCATGAATAAAATGAATTGGCTGCATAGTTGCTGATAACTTAGCTGTTTGCTAACTTAACTGTTAGCAAATAAAACGTTTCACTCACTTTTGCTCTGACGACATATTACTTATTTGTCTAGCTTAGTGAATCTGCTCCTTAGTGTCCAATCTTGTCCCCTGGTGCCCTTCTATGAAGTTGGTGAAAAGAAACCGTTCTGATATGCTATTCCCAATTTCCTGTTTCTCACTAACAACATGAACTTTACTTCCTGTCCTGGGGTTTTAAAGACAGCATTTTTCACTCCTAAATGATCAGCATATTACCAGAAGTCTTAAAAAACCCACAATAGCGAGAGAAGGTCAAATTCATGAATTAAATAGCCGTTTGAAAACGGTTTTCTCTTCCTGTTCTTGAGTTACACCCTGCAGCAACACAATCAGTGACCTCAAAACAATCAAAACCTGATGATGCCCTTTGTGTGAAGTATTTTCCTCTGTGTTGTGTGCTCTTGGATCCATTTGTCATCCTCATTCTTTCCACTACTTACAGCAGTCGTTCCAGGATGAGAGTTACAGATTGCCGGTGCTCTGCTGTCATTTGTTTGTCCTTGACTGAGGATTATGATCATGACCGTACACGCAGCTTGCAACAGTGCAGGATGCTGGAGAACAGCATTCTAGTGACACAGGATGATATACTTGGCTGTTAGAAAGAGAATGCCTTCTACACTCTTGTCACAAACATGTTTGGTAGAGCCAGACACAAAGTCTATTTATTTCATCCAATTCACAATTAGGTGCAAAGGTGGTAGAAAAAGTGCCACATTTCAGCTACGGCTTCTTTCTTTCTTACATTTAAAGACAAAAACGTACACAAAGCACATTAAGGTTATCATTAATCTCTGAGAATTTAATAAGTCTTTTCTACACATTCTTCTTCCTGCTTTGCCGTCTTTTATTATATACCATATAATAGCACATAACACCTATGTACCCAGAGTAATAATCAATGTAATGTAATGTCATTTATCTTGCATGTAATTTCAGGTCTTGTACTGAGATTTAAGATGAACGCAGGGTTAATGAGGGATATTAATTAGAAATACATCAGCCATAAAGCAGTTTTCCAGTAGTACTATATACTATACAAACATGAATTAAAACACAACTGTAGTATGTTTATTCTTTAACCTGCACCACAGACAAACCCAAGTATTAAACACATATCAAAATCACTCTACGGTAAGTACCGGTGGTACTTGTTATATAAATGGACAGTAAGAATACTTCGTTTTGTGTTTTTACTGGCTGGCAGCGTTCACTGAGCAATAACTGTTTCAGAAAGAAAGCTAAATATCTTAAAGAGCAATAAACACATAAGAACTATGACAGAGTTCACAGTTTTGTTTTCGGAGGGTTTGTGAGCACATACGAACCGGCAGACGAAACACTGACAGAAGATCAAAAATGTCTTCAGGGCATCAGGAAGGGCAGAAATGTCTCACTCTGACCTTTAACTCACCAAAGACAAACTATATCGCTTTGATGGATGCCCCGATTCCTTTAAATTGAAGTTTTTCTCTCGACTACAGCGTGCTGCATCATACACACAAAAGAGTAATTTAATAAAAATTTGTCATTTCAAGCCTGCGGGACACGATTGAACCAACTTAAAACAACTATTTAGAGCAGCGCTCCCACAAAAGTTGGATTTGATATAAATTTTAAATCTGATCAATAAAGGTCCAAAATCGAGGCTCGTCAACAACACAATGAACTGATGACTGTAACACAAGTAACAGTTTTCATGTGTTGAAGAAGGAAATTCAGTCTCTTCGACATTACAAATATTTTCTTTATGAACTCCAAGGCCATTTTTTTAATGGTCCTCGTGCTTCTGACAGACAAAACCAGCAGTTTTGTTCTTGTTAAGAAGCCACAAAAGAATAGTTGGTCTGCTTTAGGGTGACAAAACAAAGCAGATAACATTTCTCTTTAAATGCGTTGAGAAAAATCACAGCAGGATGTTTAGCATGTTGAACTTTGAGGTAAATTAAGAGCAGCAGCACGTTTCCACGTCGCGCTCCACACCTGAGCTTCCACTGCTGGGTTAAACCAAACATAGCGTCGTCTTGTAAATGTAATCATGCTGAGCCATCAGACAGTAAGGTCAGCTTGGTGATCCCGTCCTCACTGCTTGTCACAGGCTCACAGGTACAGACGAGGTTTCCTTTGGCATCGGAGCAGCGACAGCTGGATTATATGACTGGGACAGTTCAGTGCCTGCAGGCCTGTTTCTTAAGAAGATCCTCACATCACATTTAAATTCTGTGTTTTGAAAGAATATATTTTGACCCAAAGCGTTCTTTTTTCTAAACCTACTTAGATGTTTTTGGGGATGCTTCAATACAATGCAGCACGTGAAAGGTAAGTAAGAAAATAACTGACCCGGACCCTTTCCCGGCTGACCGACCGTGGTCTCACAGTTATGGCGCTAACACTCCTGCTGCCTGGAACACGCTGCGATGGGAACACTGTGGATAAATCCGGGTAGAGATAAGATAGCACTGACAATGTAATGGACAGCATTACAGCAGTTTTACTGTCTACACTTGAGCCATGTGAACCAAAACATCATCCAATGATATTTTATTGTAGAGGCAATAGAGGACTGCTGCCTGCAGTTAAATAGCCCACTATTGAAGAGTTGCAGGGATGGACAGATGAGCCAGAGAGGCTTGGGCTGATATTGATGGCTGATAGATGCTGCACAGTCAGAAAGCCCACAGAGATTGAGGGTATTTGCTCCAACAAATGGGATTGCTCACATTTTCTACTGTAATCCACGAGTGAAACCAAGAGTGGAAGTCATTGTGTTTGACTGGACAACTGGACAGAACAGAAATTGTTCTCCACAGGAGAAAAGGATAAAGTGGTAGAGGACAAAAAGAGACAACTGTCAAGTAATCATATACAAAAAGCAACGATAGGCTTTTTATTCTAAAGCGTGCAGGCTAAAAATGCATTATTGTTGTTGTTTTTATTTGTGTTTTCCCCATAAACACATTACACAACGCCTCTTTTTTTACTTCATTTATCTGCATCTCCTTAAAACTACAAAGTTCTTCACAGGAAACCTTTCCGAGAACCTGCAGAGATGCATTACCATTGCTGTACCACCAGCACCGAGCAGCGCTGTCAGAGGCTGGGTCCGTGGCCCAGCGCTTTCATTTGGTTTTTGATCTCTTTTGTTGTATTTTGAAGATAACGGTTCATTATTTAGTTGCCTCAAATTCAATCTGGTTATGTTTCACTTACATATTCTGGTCAGTCTCGTGTATCTCTTGTCTGTGATTTCAGGTTGTCAAGTTCTTATTGTCATGTCTGCGTCTCGTGTTTCCTGCTTTATTTTGAAGAGGTCTTGTGTTTCTATGTTCATTGTGTTTAGTTTTACTCTTCCACTGTGACGTCGTTTTGTTCTTTTGTGTCAGCTGTTTCTCCCATGTGTTTCCACTTCCCCTGATCACCTCCTGTGTGCTTTTGGTCTGCGTGTGTTCATTCATTCCTTGTCCGAGCATCCGTTAACTCACCTTGTTTCCAAGATTATGAACTCGGGCCTCTACGTCTGTGTGCATCTCCATGTTCCAGGGTTTTGTTATGTTTAGCTCACCCAGTTTAAGTTATGATTTAGTTCTACCCTATGTTTTGTATTTCTGAGTCCAGCCTTTAATAAACGGCTAGTTTTTCAGTTAATATTGAGTTTTGATATTTTGCACGTCTGCACTTGGGTCCACCTTCTTCACTCAGAGTCTGCCTCAGCAGTGACAAAGACATACTAGACTGAAAGAACCTTGCTCCACTGTTCCTATATGTGTAAGGCAGGGTTAACATGTTTTTTTCCTTCCTTTTATCCTCCCTGGCTGTCTCCTTTCACTTATGAAAAGGAGAAAAATATATGGCACTGGAGGCTTTATCAGCGTTTATGTACACATGTTTGTTTTTTACCTTTCTGCTTTTTTCTATTTATATTAACATTTTGAATTTTTCTTCAGCAGAAAATCTAAACGACCTTTATAAAAGACTGAGGCTGAAAGATCTCCAGTGGCAGAGATAAGAGCCCATTTTGATAGTACAGACCCATATCGAAGAATTTCATCTCCAAAAGCCGGCTGTAAAATAGTGACTGTTCCATAAAAGCTGGCAACTCGACAAAACACAATAACCTGTTTTGTGAAATGTGGAGTCCGAGGCCGCTCCCCTGCAACTCCCCCGTTTGGCTTCTGATGCAACCACAGGCAACACTAAAGTACAGTTTTAATATAGGGGCAAGTCTCCAGCTGTGTTTGAGACAAAACGGGGCATTAACATATGGTCCTGTGAGGCCATTTAACCTACATATATATACTTAGTTTTCTCAGGGCAGCGATCACATTGCCAGCTTAAAACAAAGCATAGGCAGACATCACAGCAAAGCAACAAGGGGAAAAAAGCCAAAACGTGCAGCTCCAGCCTGCTTGCTGAACTAAGCCTCTCCCACTAAGGATGCATGCACCTGCTTCATGCAGTTCAGTTGACAATCTGCTGACTTCTGGCTTCATGCAGCAGGTAAACTCTGTTGTTGCAGAACAAAGCCCCATTGAAGCTATTGCTTATATCTGATATGTATTCTTCACATTTTCCTATTTGACTCAGCTGATGGGGACTGACGAGCTGAAATCGTCTCCCACCACAGACTCTGAGGAGGTGCAGCTGTTTTCTCTCAGACTTTGGGATTATAGGTTGCTTTTATTGTGAAAAGCATGCCTACCTCAGATTTCAACTATAGCGTTCAAGAACAATTTACACAGACAATATTTATTACTTTTTACAATAATTCTATTGATGTCTGCCAAGTGCTAACTGCTAACTGTCTGCATATAGCATTAGTCTGAGATCAGCAGTTTAACATGAGGAACACAAGTTGTGTTTCTAGCATTCATATATCGCACCAAACCATACCAAACATTGTTCTGTTAATGTATTGAATTTAATATAAACCAGGTAGATGATGGAGTGGATGTAGCTCCAATTCCTCCACCCATTTTTGCAAGCACTTTCTTTCTGCCTACAGTAAGTGCTTTCTAACATTCACACACATTCACATTATAGAGCAACTTGGGGTTCAGTATCTTGCCCAGGGATACTTTAGCATGCAGACCAGAGCAGCCAGGGATCAAATCACCAACCTCACAGTTAGCAGATGCCCTGCTCTACCTCCTGAACTACAGCCACCCCGCGGCCTTCACCCATGGCAGTAAACAACAGCAACACCCGTCATGAAGCACGCCATTTGGAAAGGTGAGAGACTCGTGCATAAACAGCGTTCAGAGCACAGCACTCTCATACTTGCAGAAACTAAAGTTTCCAGCAGCATGTTTTAGGAATGTACGAGACACCGACAACAACCAGCAGATACGTAAACTGACGAGTCACGTTGTTATGTGTAGTGTACACTGTAGTCAACTACAGTTGAATGAATATAAAGTGACACAGGACAATAACACAAAACTCCATTTATCCTTTTTCAGCGTCGCGGGGGGCGCTGGAGCCTCTCCCAGCTGTCATAGGGCGAGAGGCGGGGTCCACCCTGGACAGATCGCCAGTCTGTCGCAGGGCCAACACACAGAGACAGACAACCATTCGCACTCACATTCACACCTATGGGCAATTTGAATGAATCAATTAACGTATCCCGACAAAGCTGCATGTCTTTGGACGGTGGGAGGAAGCCTGGAGTACCCGGGGAGAACCCACGCAAACACGGGGAGAACATGCAAACAGAAAGACCCCGGGCTGATGGTGGAATTGAACTCAGGACCTTCTTGCTGTGCAGCAACAGTGCTAACCACCGTGCTGCCACAAAACTGTAACACAAAACTATTTACCAATAATCAATGTTAGATATACTTTCATGCTGGGAATTAATTGATCCTCTGCTGCTCAATTAATAATTCAACATTAAGTAAAGCAAATTAGACAGTAGAGCTTACTGCTATAAACAGTTTGGACTGACGAACATGAACAGAAGAAGAGCTGCAGGTAGCTGCCCCCCCCCCCTCCCTGAACCTGGTGCTGGTTTCTTCCTGTTAAAAAGAAGTTTTTCCTTTTTCCTTCCCACTCTCACCAAAATAAAGATCCTCAGTTAACTGTTTTGGGGATTTTGTGCTATGTGATAAAACTAGATAGATAATAAAATATTAGATAAAATGATGATGATGATGATGATGATGATAATAATAATAATAATAATAAGGTGTACCATATGTACCATAGTTTGAACTTTGACGAAGTTTTGTGTTTTGAAAACATCAGGAGAAAAAACATCAGGTTTCACTTCTGTCAGCCAAGACCTGAAATCTCCGGCTGAAGGCCAAAAGCTGCTCTGTGCAGATTCACCAAAGCCGGACGTCTGAAGACTGAAGAAGAAAAGAAAAAGTTTCCTCGTCTGATGAATTCTGATCTCTGCTGAGGGGCTCAGACAGCAGAGCCACGAGTACGCATCAACAGCACGGACCCAACCTGCCATGTGCATCCCTTTATACCCGCCTTCTGATGGTTACATCTATCATTATCATCATCATTATGTAAAATAAATATTTATGTCATGTAACTTAAAAATCAAAAATCAAATATAGCAAATTGTTATCTCTCTGCTTAGAGTAGGTTCGATGTATAGCTGACGTTTCCAGTGGACACCAAAGACACAGCACAAACATGATAAATCTGTGGCTTTTCCATGTTTTTAATAATTCATATTTTTTCTCACAAATTCCACATTTTGTGTCGTTTTCTTGAAGTTCTGCCGAGTTTCACGCTACAGGTTTCTACATGACAGTAAACTGTGTTGGGATAGTTGTAAAAATGTCTCCAATGATCTTGTATTTTATGATTAATAATAGCACAACGCTTCAAAAATAACCACAGAAAGACTTTTATAGTTCGCTGTAAACCTGTAAAACATGCTGTTTTCTATGGGAGCTATTAATATGTACAAAAATATTTTAGTGCACTCTTTTGAATAAAGGACGTTTAGTGAGTCAATCTTTTCCTCGTCCAGTCAGCCGTCCGCCATCAGCAGAGTTTGGGATTCTCTGGGATGTAGGAAAAAAATAGTTTGATGGTGACTCATTTTCCACTTAATCACAGCCACTGCAGCCACGCCCACTGACACTGAAGCACACACGCTCTGTGATAGAGGACAGAAATCTCGTTAAGATCGATAAGACTGCAAAGATTAAATGTCACCCAAAAACATATCAGCAGTGGCAAACCAAATATCTGACTCCGTCAAAAACTAAAGCAGAACCGTCTCAGCTCCTGCGGTGCCAAATACATTCAGTATAAACAATTTCAGCAGCAGCTGGCACGCCTCCCACAGAGCCCTGTAGAAAATGTGCACATCTAAAGCACGTACGCTATAGAATAGATATGATCCTGGATTTTACAATCACAAGAATTTCAAAACAAGTTTGAGGTCATCGTTCCTCTGGGTGGAGAGTAATAAGGCACCTGAGCGCTCCTTTGAGACGGACAGTCAGATTAATGGGACGAGAACGTCAAACTAATAGAGATAAGAAGGTTTTTTTTGTACGTTTATTTTTGGCATTTTAACCTTTATGTGACACGACAGTGCAGAGCAGGAAGGCACAGAGAGTAGGGGGACTGGTCTGGACTGGATTTGGACCCAGGTTGGATTCAGGCCCAGTCTGTTCTGCCCGGCAACAGAGATTCTAGCCTTCTGTAGATGAGTTGCCAGCAAAGCCGGGTGAGCTACAGTGGTGCTCAATAAGGATGCTTCTTATCACTCTACTGTACACATGCAGTTGTGAACTAATATACTGGCACACACATCAAATAACTATAGATATACAACAACAACAACAACAACAATAATAATAAGATGTCAAAAAGGAGACAGCAAAAAAAAAATGTATTTAACAACAAATGATACTTTGATATTTACTTGTGACTACATTACTGACAGTTAAATGTTCGTGAGAATGCTTTTATTTTGTATTTGTTACCAATTAAAATTGTTACAAATTTAATTTAAAAATATCAACATCAACTTCAGATTGGATGTGTCAGCATTTAGGAAAACATATTCAAAAATACATCAAACACACCCACAAGCATCCTATATAAATCCTCGAGTCGACGCTAGAAATATCGAAGTTGCTTTCATCGTTAAATTTGCTTTTTTGTGCATTTATTTATCATGAAACACCTTTAATCACACAACCTAGTTTTGCACTACTTTGGGAGGCTGGTGTCTTGTATTCTCGTTTAGCAAATTCTGTGTTTGGGATGAATTTTGTTTTCTATCGCGTATTAAAGCTTGAGGTTTTAATCTTCTGATGTCATGGTTACTGCTAAATCAGCCTTATTACACTGTAAATACAACTGATTCTGTCTCTGCACAGAGTTTTTAAAGTGGCACGCACTGCCCTCTAATTAGATCTTAAAAGAAGCTTCTCTGTACTGGAATAATCTTCTGCTACTCTTGAGTCTGATGCCAGTGTGTAATGTTCTGCTGGAGGCAGAGCCATAATTTTAGCTTGAGCAGCAGCTCAGAGTGGATTTACTTGAACAAGTCTTTGATCTAATGAAGGATCTCTGTCTTTTGTAAAATATAGTTAATATGGTCAGGGCCAGCAATGAGCCTATAAATACTTTGAATTACAGGTCAGATGTTTTTTCTTTCTTTTAATTTGGTGCAAAGAAAACAAAAACATTAAAATCAATGAAAGAATTTTTAGAGTTTGAAGCACAATTATTTACTATTATGGGTTATCATACAAAATAACCCCAAAATTGTAGATAAAATAATCTGATTATAACTTTTTATAGCATTGCTTTTGCTTCCTGACTGCCGACTACACTCTGCTGTGTGAAGTGTTTTTGAATCTAGAGTAGCAATTTTGCAGCTGGAGGGGCAGGAAGCCTTTTTTCCTTTGGAAAAATATTTTCTCGTTTCATGTCGGGGCAAATAAGTGGCCTATATTTACCTACAGTTATATAGTGATTATAGATAAGTCGCCGTGCCCACCTCGATGCCATCTACATGTAAAGAATAAGTAAACATCTCTGTGTGAACTGCAGATTTGGTTGGTCTGGTCCTTCCATGTGATAAGGGAAAAACAGATGAGCAGTGTCTATGCTGTGCTTGGGTTTCCTCTGCATGTCTCACATTTGATTGTACAGTTTTAACATTTTGTTTCAGTCATTGTGCCAGTATGCAGAGAACCTATGCCCAGAGTAATTATTTGATATTTCAATAAGAGATGAAGGAATATGATTGCATTGCATCTTTAAACTCTTTTCCTCTTGGCTACACCCAGGTCAGATGCTGTGATGGCTGTGAAGGTATCAGGCAGATATATCAAAGAGTGCCAGTAGTTCCCAATAGTTCCCAGTAGTTCCCAGTAGAGTAGGTGTCTGCCATGTAATGCACACACTAGCAAGGTGTACCTTTTGCATTTGGCAGTTAAAATATCCGAAGCCAGGATAACATTATTGGATTTTGCATTTCACATCAGTCACTGCTAAAAGAAAAATGATACAAAAAGCAAGAAGAAACTATGATCTTAAATGTCAATGACTATAAATAAATAAAACGTTCTGAGCAAAACTGCAGCTGCTTTTTCAACCAATTACTCTCCAGCTTATCCAGGAATTGATTCAGTTACCAAAATTACTTCTATTGCTCAGAACCATAAAAGCATTCATGGAGGCAATTAGAAGGTTCTCTGTTGGGTCTCTAGAACATAAATACAGGATCGGTGTTTCCTCGTGGGTCTGCACAAACCAGTACACGTCTAAATAAATGAATTCAGAAAAAGCAATTTTCATAAAGCTTCAGGGAAATATGTTTTTGACAGCAGTCTATTTATATCAAGTCGTATATGTTTCACTTATTTTTATCACTAAACCATTTTTCAAACTGACGGGAATAAAACAAAAATAAATGAAGATAAGTCGAGAAGCATTCCTCAATCTAGACGTCCCTTTACGTAGTAAACTCTTTTCAGACCTCATTAATAGAGCAATCCGTCTATAACAAACAGTCACCACGAGCATCTTCACAGTGTCCTCTATATGCTGCTTCATGTCCTCAGTGACTTCACTCAGGGTTAAAAACCCCTTTGTGATGTATAGTGTTTGACAGTGCTGCTACTGCGACCACATGATCACAGCTCGCCACACAGGACAGATGACAGGACCGTGGAAGTCCCGCCTGATGGATACATCAGCTGAACTGCAGAGTTGATTACAGCAGAAAATGCACAGCAGATCACGGGCTTGTTCTCATGTGTGGACTTTGTCATCTCTGCTTGTCTGACAATCCCAGATCAATACTCAATCAAAGAGGCTTTTTTTGCCTTTAGCCTTTCTGTTGCTTCTCGGTGCAAAAAGGAAAAAAAAGACCCAAAAGACGAGAGAGAAAAGTAGAGAGGGATTCAGTCAGCTTGTACAGTTAAACTCATACACAGTGAGGCACAGAGGTTATTTAAAGTAAGGATGCGACTGTAACGTGGACGACTGACAGGCTGAGGAGACTCTTCCAAACGTATTTCATTGTTAAGTCTTTTAGTTAAAGCACCTCAGTGCTTAGAATAAAATAAGAATATTAATACATAAAAATGTTAATTTTACAGTATTCGATACAGTTATAGATCCAGAGGGTAGATTCCTAATTATTAAATTATCAATACTTAACAAAAAGCTGTGTATTGTAAGTATATATGGTCCAAATGTGGATGATCCCTCATTCTTTCACGGTTTTTTCAGTGCACTCTCTGAACACTTAGATGGCACACTTGTTCTTGGAGGAGACCTCAACCTTGGACTAAATGAAGACATGGATAGGCTCAATACAGCAGGAACTCAGCGTAATTGGCAGTCCATAAATATAATCAAACAGTATATGAGCGACTTTGGTCTTTGCGATGCATGGCGCTCCCTTCACCCCAACAGTAAGGAATATACTTTTTTCTCACATGTCCATCACTCCTACTCTCGTCTGGATTATTTTCTGGTCAGCAGCTCACTGCTGAGCGACATTTCAGACACTGAGATTCATCCTATAGCTGTCAGCGATCATGCTCCTGTAGCTTTAACACTAATACATAAGAAGAACGCTACACCAAGTAAAAACTGGAGATTCAATACATCGCTGCTCAAAGATGAAGTCTTTATTAAATATTTTAAAAAAGAGTGGACTTCATATTTAGACTATAATGACAGAAGATGATGTTCCATCAGCTTCTGTTCTATGGGAAGCAGGGAAAGCTGTGATGAGAGGTAAAATAATTTCTTTCTCATCACATGAAAAGAAGAAAACAAAAATACTCAGGAACTAGAAAAAACCATCAAATCCTTAGAAGAAGCCTACGCGTCCCACCAAGATCAAGAAATAATGAACAAAATACGCAAAACAAAACTAGAATTAAATGAAATTATTAATAAAAAAACACAAATCCTAGTACAAAGACTTCGCTTGCAGAATTTTGAACACAGTAACAAATCCAGTCGATTTCTAGCAAACCAGTTATATATAAATGAAGAAAAAACAACTATATGTGCTGTTAAAGATTCATCTGGAAACAATATATGACCCTGGAAGAATAAACAACATTTTTAGGGATTTTTATGAAACTTTATATTCACCACAAATAAACCCGTCTAAAAATGAAATTGATCAGTTTCTTGACAACGTAACTCTTCCAAAATTACTAGACAGTCCAGCAATGGCACTGGATTCGCCACTGACGCCAGGTGAACTCCAGGAAGCCTGATAAGTATGCCCAATAATAAGGCTCCAGGTCCAGACGGCTTTCCTGCAGAATTCTACAAAGAATTCTGAACAATTTTGGCACCAGTATTCTACGAAATGTTGCAGGAAATCGAGGAAAATGGCAGACTACCACCAAATATGAATTCTGCCAACATTAGTCTCCTGCCAAAACCAGACAAAGACCCTTTATTTCCCTCAAGCTATCGTCCAATATCCCTTACAAATATATTGTGGGGCGATCGTGGCTCAAGAGTTGGGAGTTCGCCTTGTAATCGGAAGGTTGCCGGTTCGAGCCCCGGCTTGGACAGTCTCGGTCGTTGTGTCCTTGGGCAAGACACTTCACCTGTTACTCAAATAAACTGGTTTTCAAGAGTTTCAGATCATTAAATTAACTGGTCAAAATCTACAGTTCTTCCAATTAACTGCTCCTTCCATAATTCTTCTTCTGCCCCACTACAATCTGGAAATATTAAATATTTAGGTATTAATGTCTCTCCTAAGCCTTCAGACTTAACTAAATTAAACCACATCCCACTTCTAAAGAAAGTAGAAGGTGATCTGACTAGATGGAAATCTTTACCCATATCACTCATGGGAATAGTAAAAATGATGATCTTGCCAAAAATAAATTATTTATTTTCAATGATCCCGAACAAACCATCACAAGATTGGTTCAGATCTCTGGATTCGTATATTTCTAAATTCCTTTGGAAAGATAAACCCCCACGTATCATCTTAAAAATGCTTCAAAGAACCAAGGATAAAGGAGGATTAGATCTGCCTAATTTTCAACAGTATTTCTTAGCCAACAGGCTTCAGTTCATCTCAGGATGGTTAAAACGTACCTTCTTAGATGAGCCCTGGCTAGATGTTGAACAGGCACTATGCAATAATCTAGAGATTTCAGACCTACCATTTATTAGCTCAAACATCAAAAGACATGAATGCTTTAAAAGTATCAACATCAGCTTTTCTCTGGCAGCATGGTGGGAGTTTCTAAAAATAACGGAGTCTTCATTAATCCCATGCCAACGTACACCAATCTGGAATAACCCTGACATATTACAAAACAATAATATGATTAATTTTCAAGATTGGAGTTGTAAAGCAATTAAATACTTGGAACATATATTGGAAGGAACAGAATTTATTCCGTTTGACAGACTAGTTACACAATATGGGATCAACAAGAAAAGATTTTTAGAATATCAACAAATTAAATCCATAGTAAAAAAGAAATTTAAATCGGGTCAAGTTGAACTACAAACACCACCAAGCGCGGTACATGTTCTTACTCTTAAATCCCCCAAATTATTGTCTAAAATATACAGAACACTTTCTAAAACAAATGAATCAATATCCCTTCCTATTGCAAAGTGGGAAGCAGATTTGTCAGTCGGCTTAGACCAAAACTTCTGGTCTCAGATTTGCTTAAAAACCTTTAAATTGATTAGAAATCCCAGTCTGCAATTAATACAATACAAAAGACTACACAGAGTGCACTATACAGGTCATCGGATGTTCCAGATGGGCTTTACATCTTCCAACAACTGCTCACACTGTCAAGGCAATACACCAGACAATTACATCCACGCTCTTTGGTTCTGTCCACCAGTGCAGAAGTTTTGGCACGAGATATGTGAAGACTTATCAAAGTGTCTGAAATGTAAAATTCCAACTTCCCCTTTAGTATGCTTGTTGGGAAAATTGGATGATGCCACTACAGAAACTAATACAGTCCACATGGTTTTTACTGCCCTTTGCATTGCCAAGAAAACGGTCCTCATGAGCTGGAAAAATAAAAATAATCTTAATTCTAGCCAATATAGAAACCATCTAATAGATCACATTAGCCTCGAGACAGCCTCTGCCACCACATCAGATCAATCCCTCTGAGCTCCTTTGATTGGCTCCATCACCTAGCGGGGGTGGGGGGTCGTGGTTTGGTCCTGCCTTCGCTTGGGACGGGCTTAGGGCGTCTGGAGAATCCCTAGGGACGTTATCCCTGGAGGGCGTAACCCGGGGGTTGTGGTCATAACCTGGTTAGTGGCTCTGGTTGCTCTTAGATGGTGTTTTCCTCGTGGCTGCCTGCAGCAGGGCTGGGGGAGGGTCTGTGCTGGCGGACGTAGGTTACTGGCCTGGTAGCCTGGCGTGGGGGCTTGGGGTTCGGGGGTGCTTCGCCATCGTGCTAGAGCTCTGGCTGGGCCTTGGGGGCTTCAGTCCTCGTTGGTGTGTCGCCTAGGTTGTGGGCAGGTGGGTGCACGGGAGCTCAGCCCTGGTGCAGGGGGCCTCTGGTGCATCGGCCTAACTGGGGGGCTCTTCAACTGGCAGGGAGGTTGTTCCATCCTTGCAGGAGTTCACTCTGCAGGTGGGGGAGAGACATAGGTGAGGTGGAGAATTAACTCAACCTGGGTGTCTATTGTCTTGTGCAGTCTGGGAGATGATTGAATGTTGAGGTGGGTAAAGTTTCCTCTGTGGTGGGGTCGGGTGGGCTGCCCCGGGTCCTGTGGGGCTTGGCGGTGCTGCTGCCATAGGCCCCGGTCTGGATGGGCCTGGGCTCCCTTGCCTTGGTGGGTGTCGGAGGACGGGGGTGTCTACTGGGGTCAGCGGGGGAGCTGGCCCCAGGGAGGGGCTTTCTGAAGGGAGGGGCTTTCTGCCCCTCCCTTCTTTTCCTCCCCATCCCCGACTGCCTCCCTCTTCCCGCTCCACCACACCCACCCACACAAGTAGGGCCTTGGGGTGCGGGTGTGTCACCAGGGTGCAGGGGAGGCATTCTGCTGTTCTCTGGCAGCAGCACCATGCTCTCCCGTGTTTTAAATGCACTTTAGAACAACACGCAGCAGTAAATCCGTTGGACATCTTTCTTTGCCTTTAGACAACAATTCTGATGGCAAAAGAACCAAACGGGACAGGCAAAAAAAAAAAAGAACAACACGCAGCAACACTACACATGAGCGGGAGGAGGGAGGTATGGGGTCTTCACACACCCCCGTTCTCTGCTGGCCATCGGGGCTGGGAGGAGGTGGTGGCCGTCCGATTGGGATCTGGGATGCGGGGCCTCCCTGCTGCTGCGGAGCCGGGGCAGTCTGCTTGCCTCCACCCCGGGGGAAAGGGTAACATCTTCTGGGTCTAGGTACCGTTTCCCCCTCCAGGGGTGAGGGTACCTGGACCCGGGGTATAGAGTATGTTTGGGGAGTGTGATTGTGTGTACATGTCCATTTGTGTCTATCGTTACGTTGTCTGAGTGCTGAGTATTTGTACATGTGTGCATCAGGGTGGGAATGCATGTTTGTGTCTGTGTCTATATGTCAGGTCGGGTCTTAGACTCCACCTCTCTGGGAACTCCCAGGCCCTCCAAGGCCTATCTCCTCTCACCACACTCCCTGCCGGTGGCTGATGCCCTCAGGGGTCAGTGCGTTGGTGGTTCTTGGTGTCCGCGGCTGGGCGCTCAGGTATGTACCAGCTCACTCCCGGTGGCTACTTGGTGGGTCCTGGCACCTGTTGCTCGGTCAGGCCTCTTCCGGGGCGTAGGGGGCCCTCAGGCCTCCGGCCTCTGTGCCTGCGGCTCGGTTCACCCCGGCACAGCTGGCTGCCGGCAGAGCCGGCGGGCATGCCAGTGCAGCCCCCTCTGGCTTCTGCTCCGTGGCTGCTGGGTGACCCCTCATCTGGGGCTCTCCTCAGCTCTTCCCAGGAGGGTGGCACGGATGCCCCTCCGGTGATCCTCCTTGGGCTCTCGCACTCTGGGGCCTCTGGATGTCTGGGGCCTGGATCTCCTCCATGCCTGCTTCATGCCCTGGGGGACGGGGCTATGGCTCTCTACACCCTCTAGCAGACCATTACATGGGGAAACCTTTTGAATACAAGCGTGCTGATCCACACAGGTGTGCACACGGGTGTTCACTGTCCATAGACATAAACTACACCTTTCTTGGCTGCTACCTCAAAGCACATTGTGCGCTGTCGGTCCTGCATGCTGCACCACAACATTGAATATTTAGTATTTACTGCTGTTTACACTTAGCTAGATTAATGCGAAAATACCATAAAATAAATAATAACAACAAAGGTCGCTCAAATGCACCAATACGGCAAGGCCATGATGATCCACTTGGTAAAGTAAATCCATTGGATCTCCTTGTTGGCCTTCAGACAACAATTCTGACGGTTAAAGAACCAAATGGGACAGGCCAAAAAAAAAAGAAAAAAGAATAAAATAAGTTCACAAAACTACTGACTATTTACTTAAAACACAATAATTCCAGGTTCCTGTAGGTCAATCAGGGTAATGATAACTATGAATTATTCTTAAATGTCTTCATTCACAGAAAGAAAATCTGTGATTTGTAATCTTCCCTCTGAGTAAACAGGCTATAAATACATCTTTCTTTCATTTTCCATTTGCTAAGGTCTTATACTATCAAGAATATGGTATGTGGTAAAGATGAGGGTGTGACCATTTTTAACATCCTTCAGTTAAACAGTTTAGAACACTTGCAGTATCAATTTTCTGGTTCTGGTGAATTAATTTTGGATGAAACATTGTAACTGTAACAAACAAATGTAGCATTTTCTTTTCAAACTTGCTACTGTAGCTACTGTGTGACATGTTATAGGATAGAATGTACCGTAATGTTTATTGGTAAACGTTACAATACGATGTGAATCGGTGCCCAAAGGTCACAAGATCAAGTCACTGGGTTATTTCAATCCAGATAAAGATGATAACAGTAGGTAGTCTCTGTAAACGTTTTTTAAAAACAGAGTTCACTTTTGAGAAATAGAGGCGTTATAATGGCTGTGATCGAGCTTGTGAAGCAATGGAGAGAGATAATCTAAAGTGGAGAAACTGGAGTAAAATGAGGATTTTAAGCAATGTCTGTGTTTTCTTGTCAGGGAGGGTGATGAAGAGAGATCGGTTAGTTTAGTCGAACTCTGAGTTGTGAAATTGCGTGTTGGTAAGAAGAGCAGGTCCCCGCTGAACCGAAAAGAAGGACAGATAATCAAGCCTGAGTCGATGTGGGACTTTGTGCAGGGCAAAGGAGAGAGGAAATGCTTTAATAGATTAGCAGTAGTGGAATGGCCACTGGGGAGGCCAAGAGTTTAGGTATTGTCACACCTTCAATTCCCAGTCCTCTAAACGCTTTCATATAAGGTTTTGGGTATTCTGTTTTTAGTCCCTCTGCTTTTAGGGAAGTCACTCTTTTGAAAATTAAGAATAAACATGGGTGTATTATGTGGTAAATACAGAAACTAAAGAGTTGGAAAAGAGAGAAAGAAAGCTGGGTGGGAGAAAGTTGATGCTATTTAGCTTTGGAATGATGCCGGGAACAACGTAAAGCCCGCGAGGGAGCAAAATAATTTTCTCCAAACTACAGAAATGTATTCAAATAAAGCCCTATTCACATATATTCAGATCACATCACTACTGAAAATAAAGGCCGTTTAGAATACAGTTTTTTCCTCTCTGTGGTGTAATGCATATCACTGCCTTTGGTAATTCAAAAGAAGATAGCTCAGTTAAGAAGGCTCAGGAAAATCAATGAAGCCTTACTGTTGAGAAGAGAACAGATGCATATAAATGACTGAATAGTTTCTCGCTAGTGTGGCCCTTGCATTTCTATCCAGAGACCATAAGCTATTGCACTGGCGCGCTTACACAGTGAGGTCCATACATTTCATTTTTACAGCATAATATTTGCAATTTTCCCTCCTTATACTGTCAAGATGTAATGAAAGTGCAGAGCTTTAATTCAGCTTTAATTCAAGAGGTTTTATAAAAACAAAAGTTTTGCATTAGCTGTTTAGGGATTTCAGACACCATTTTCATTGTGCTCCATTCAAGCACAGTCTGCTTTTCAGTTGCTGAAGACTAACATAAAAGCACCAACTGCAGGCAGCTGTAATACGGGCCTTGCAGAGCATCTAACGGGAGGAAACAAAGCACTTTGTTGATGTTCGTGGGTACTAAATTCAAGCAGTCACTGTTGTGAGCACCTTTCGGGGTAACCCCCTTTAGTCATTAAAGTGGGTTACTGTGGATCATCTGTGTCCATCTCACTCTATCCTCAGCATCCTCTGTCACACCAGTCCTCTGAATGTCTTCTTTCAACACAGCCACACATCCATCTCCTTGGTGGTCTTCCTCTTTTCATCCTGACAGGCTGATCCATATTCAGCATCCTTAGTCCAACGTATCTACAATCTCAGCCTCTCTAACTTAGTCCCCCATCCATCGACCTGAGCTGTCTTACTGATATACTCATTTCTAATCCTGTCCATTCTTCTCACATCCAATGAAAACCAGAGCATCTTCAGCTCTGCACCGCCACACATCATACCATACACTTCATAGCCATGTCTCCAATTATATATCAGTATCAGTTATAAACTTTTCCTTTCACCTCTGCTGCCGTCTTTCTGACACTCATTTCCACCCACGCTTCATGACTTCTTTTATTCACCTCTCTTGTGCAGTATTTGTTGCTTTGGATGGTCGACCACGGCTATTTATGCTCACTTTCTTTCACTATCTCTACTCCTTGCAGCTTAATTGTGACACCTGTCTACATCTCGTCCATTCTGTCTTGTTTCTACTGACTTTCATTCCTCTGCTCCCCAGAGGATACCTCCACCTCTGCAAAGTCTCTTCCACCGGTTCACTATTCTCACTACAGATCACGATGTAGCCTACAAACATCATAGCCCACAGAGACTCTTACCTGACCTCACTCGTCAGCCCGTCCATCACTGCTGCAAACAAGGAGTTCATAGCCAATCCCTGAGGTAATCCCACACCCACCTGAACCCGTCTGTGAGTCCTACTGCATACCTCACCATAGTCTCGCTGTTGTGTTCTGCATCAGCCTCATATGCTTCTCTGCCACTCCTGATTTCATCCTGCAGCACCACACTTCCACCCTATCATATTCTTTCTCTAGATCCACAAAGACACACTTTTAAATACTTCTCTATTAACACTCTCAAAGCAAACATCCCATCTGGAAGGCTCATTCTCGGCATGAAGCCGTACTGCTGCACACCGACCATCACCTCACTTCTCAAACGAGCTTCTCAACTCTTTCTAATATCTTCATGGTATGGCTCATCAGTGCTAAAAGGAATCTTTATATTAACCTCCTCAGACCTGAACTCTTCCACAGCAGCATTTTTAATTTCTCTTTTATATTTGGGCTGATTAGGACCTGATGAATGTAAAAACAAAGAATTACCAGATTTTTTTTTTTTTACCTAATTTTTGTTTCTAAGAAAAATGAGAGCCACATATGAGGATATTCATTTAAAATTTCGATAGAACAGTTGCAGCATAATGTCCTCGTAAGTGGATATCAGGCCCTTGTAGAGCAAGATTTAGTATTTTAGTCTAAATAACCCAAAATGCGACGTCCACATATGTGGACGCCAGGTCCTAGGAGGTTAAATATTCTAACAGTCATGTATGAAAGCAGCTGTAATTCTCAAACAGCGAGTGCTATACTTGTTAAATTAAAGCAAAAAGTCTGCACTAAAGTCTAATCAAGTCATTTTAATTATTAAGTAGAAAAATATTATTTATGACACTATATTTAATTTGAATTGAATTTGTTTCTGGCATATTACGTCTTCCTTTGAAACTCTTTGTGATTAAACTCCGAGTAAAGTCATTAAAGAGCTAGCATAATACATAAAGCTAAAAGTTGACCAGTCGGGCTTTATTACTTCATGTGTGTGGACGTCCATGAATGCAAAGGAGAAAAAAAAGAAAAAACTAATTTATCCTAACACAACAATACCCAAGAGTTAATTGGGCAACAGGCTCTGTAGATACCTTGGACATTAATTTGCCAGGCTTTCTCTGTGTGACAAGCTGATAATGAGGTATTGTGGGACAGCGGGTCACCGGGTAGGGTGGTGGACAGATTGCGCTCCAGCTAACAAAGGTAGCAAGAGAATAAGAAAGGTAGAGACAGAGACCATAATGGGACAAATGGGCACCATCGTGCTACAAATTACCTGCCAGTTTTGGTGTAATCTCTCAGCTGCATCACTTTCTCTCCTGAATCAATCGCTTTCCTGTTTTCTCTGCGCCCGCCGGCTCCTGCTGGCACCAACTAAGCTCTAACTCAGCTGCTCCTCTAGGTTTCCTCAAACTTAGCAATATATTGATTTTATGTTGCTGAAGTTTTTCTAAGGTATGTTGGCAGCACGCGGTTACTGCCCAACATCGTACAAAACAGTCGTGACGCAGCAAGAAAAGAGTTTGAGGAAACCCAGCAGACGAGATCAACAACAGGATGGAAGCAGAGGTCAGAGATGGATTTAATGGCCGGGCATCGGGCCGTGCTCTGTGCAGGGTACAGTTAAAGATGAGCGATGTGACTCCAGATAAGAATTCAACGCAAAGCAGATCAGGTCGTGATACAGAGTGTTTTTGAGTTTGTTTCACAATGGTTATGAATGTGTTTATGGTTTGACCTTTTGTATTCATTACTTTAAAACACTGCACAGTAAGGCTTCAGAATAAATATGAGTGGATTTCATTTTGTCAACCTGTGATCATTTTTGTTTCATTTATTTCAAAACGTTATTACAAGAACGATGTTTCTGAAAGCGAGCGCAGCAGGAAAGACTTCAGTCAAAGATGTATATATAAGAAAGTCTGAGCTAAAGAGAATTTTATCTCCTTTTGCTGTAGCAGCAGATGAGTCAGATCAGAGTGCCACTGCCTCACCAAGAAGCTCAGGATGAGGAAGAAGTAGGCTCTTCATCTAGCTACTTAGCCTTGCCCAGTGGCTCACCCTTAGATCTAATTAAAACTTAATAAATCATAAATAAGATTAGTTTGAAGGCACACCTATCTCTCACATATTAGTCACCATTGGAATTCTTTGTTTTTACTAATTGGCTGTTTAAGAAAACTGGTTAAGTGTAGACTTATAAAACAAACTGTTAGATAACAAATGTCTTTATTATTCACATAAAAAGTAGATAGGAAGGATAAAGAGGAGGAGTCCACAGGGGAGGCGGGAATGATGCAGACAGACGAGACATCAAATGAGCTACCGAAGAAACGCAGAGGATCGCACGGCTAAGACAGCGAGCTGGCACAGTTTGTTACACTTCACATTTGTCAGAGTTGAAAAGGAGACCTTGTTGGACGTGCAGGGTCGGCTCCTGCTGCTATCTTGGTGCAGCCACAACAACCTGGTGCTGAATGCCCAGAAGACAGTGGAGATTATTGTGGACTTCAGGAAGCACACAGCCCCACTCCCCCCCCATCATCCTGACTGACACCCCCATCACCTCTGTGGACTCGTTCCGCTTCCTGGGTACCACCATCACCCAGGACCTGAAGTGGGAGCCCACCATCACCTCCGTCATCAAGAAAGCCCAGCAGAGGATGTACTTCCTGAGGCAGCTGAAGAAATTCAACCTGCCAACACGGACGATGATGCAGTTCTACACCGCAATCATCGAGTCCATCCTCACCTCCTCCATCACCGTGTGGTACGCTGGAGCCACTATCAGGGACAAACAGAGACTGCAGCGTGTTGTGCGCTCTGCTGAGAAGGTGATTGGCTGTAGACTCCCATCTCTGCAGGACCTGTACACCTCCAGGACACTGGGGCGTGCAGCTCGGATCACAGCTGACCCTTCTCACCCTGGACACAGTCTGTTTGACCTGCTCCCCTCAGGCAGGAGGCTCCGGTCCATTCGCACCAGAACCTCTCGCCATAAGAACAGTTTCTTCCCCTCTGCTGTTGGACACATGAACAATAACCATATGACTGTTCCCACCACTAACACATGACCCTACGCTGTGTTCACTGCATCATTCCATGTTTGGCACTGATCACCACCTGCACTCATGTATATATCATGTATATATCTTTCTACGTAGCACTTTTAATTCTTATTCTTACTTTTATTTTTTCATGTCTATTTAAGCGGAATTTATGACAGCATGTTTGCACTGAAGCACCGCAGCAATTTCCTAATGTTGTAAACCTGCTCAACATTTGGCAATAAAACCCTTTCTGATTCTGATTCTGATTCTAAATATACAAATAATAACAAAGTCGACTGGGGAGACAAACTGCATTGGTTTTGCTTCTGTTGACTTTGTGTTATGAAAGCCAATTAAAGCAACGATTAAGTGGAACTCCCGTACACTGTCTCACTTATCTGACCTTCATCACCTACACAGTAACGTCTGTGTGGAACAGGTAAATCATTCTGGAAGGGACTATTCAGTTTTATTTTAATATTATTTATGCAATTTTTATTTACACAGCGCCAAACCACAACAGTCCCCTCAAGGTGCTTTATATTATAAGGTCGACCCTACAATAATACATACAGAGAAAAACCCAACAATCATATGACCCCCTATGAGCAGCACTTTGGCGACAGCGGGAAGGAAAAACTCCCTTTTAACAGGAAGAAACCTCCAGCAGAACCAGGCTCAGGGAGGGGCGGGGCCATCAGCAAATGATAACATTGTCACTCTTAGTCGACTAAAAGCCACATTCAGTGATTCAGCACTTTGTTCTGTGTCATTTATCACCAACTCTACAATTAGTAGCTGACCTGCTTGACCTACTGAGCCACATCCACCCGAATATCCACGACTATTAGATTTATTATAATGTTTTTGAAGCATCAGATTAATGTCTCATCTATCTGGTACTGTCTGATGAAAGACTTGCAAACGGCGTTTCATTCAAAAGCTGTGGTTTCTGTTTAAAACGCTGGTCAAAATGATGAACATAGTAAATGAGATGCAGATGATTCAGATGGTCAGCATTATTGCTGTGAGTATACTGATGTTATTATTATTATTATGATATTATTTCATTTAAAGCTTAAAGTACTGATCACGGGAAACATGCTCTATATTATTTCGTTTTTCTGTATAGAGACTGGTCTCCGCCTTCAGTCTGAAACTATTGTGAATTCATTAAAACACAGGTGCTGATTTCGCCTGCTGTGATCAATGTCATCCCTTCAGACACCCACTGATGATATATTTTTCTGATCTCCGTTTCCAGCAGTGCCGTGCTGACAGGCGTCTACTGCAGCCGTGAGAGACAACAAACACAGCCACCACATCCTGTGCACCTAGACTATGCTCTGCATCATAGGTTCATAATAAAAGGATCCCTTGGGTGAACTGAGTAAGCGTCTGTGGAGTGATCGAGTGTGCCGGAGAGAGGGATGAGGTGTAGAAGTCGCACATTTTTATATGTACTTACTTTTCCATGAGTGTGTCTACCTTAGGCCAAACGACAGTTTTACTCTCTTGATATAAAAGATATTTAATTTACCATAACAACTAAATATGGCCAATCACATATTATATGGTAATATAATATAAACAATTTATACCAAAGCCCTTTTTACAGGCAATATTTTAACGTGTCCAAGATGGAAAAAGCACATGTGTAACTAATATTATAATAACGATGGCTCTGTAAGTATCCCTGTAAGCCATGGCAGCGAGCCAGAGGGGACAGTGGAAGATGGGACACCTAAATGCAACAGAGACATCAATCATGTTATCATTCCTGCTTGTGTGCTGCATGTTTTTTAATCTAACCTCAAGTCAGAATGTCTGCTGTGAAAAAGATCTGATGGATTTGTAGATTTACTACATAGTCACATGCAATTACATGTGAAGTGACAGGAGATTCAACCTAAGTTGCTCATCCTTTGGCTAAAGCTCTGCTGCATCTGTGTCTCTTTGTGTGTAAGGGATGAGAGCGCAGCAGAACAGCAGACCAGAATCAGCCCCCACTCCCTCCACAGCAGGAGATCGGGCCTTAATTACTTGTGATATAAACACAAATTAGTCTGGAACACAGAGATTCAGCTATGAGTAATATCTCCATTTATACCCCATCATGTCCAATTACACAAGATGTATCACCTAGATGTTAGATATAGCTTGTCTGCATGATGTTGGCAACCAAAGATAAACACAAATTACCAAAAGAACATCACAGCAGTTTTCCAGCAACATTAAATTCCACGCCTAAAACTCAAATCTGACGTTTTTCTGCCCGTGAATCCACTAACAGATGCCCGTAATTCTCAAGTGACTCCTAAAGCTACTGGATGCTACTGGAAACACAGTTTATTACTGCTAACACTAGTTTATACGCAGAGATTTCTTCTGACAGAATGCAATTAATATTAGTCATTTATATTCTCTCCGGCTCATGAAATGCATCTTTTACTTTGTATGTGCCCATTTAGCACAGATTTTGTACAAATTTCATGCTGTGACGGATCATGCCTTGAATCTTCTTCCCTTTGTTTGAGCCGTTTGTTAAAATGCTATGATCATCATCATCATCATCATCATTATTATTATTATTGTTATTACCTGACTAACTCCACTAATTTCCACAGATGATATTATGCACTGTGGAATTTTACACTGAGGAACATTATTCTGAAGTTGCTGCACACTTTTTTGTAGCTGAACCTCTGAGAAACTCTCTAAGATGTTTTTTGTACCCAATCGTGTTACTGACCTGTTGCTAACTAACCTAATTAGTTGCAAAAGGGTTTTTTTTACTTAGCTGTTTCTTTTCACTACTGCTGACATTTTCAGCCTTTTTTGCCCCTGTTCTAACTTTTTTGACACGTCGCTGCATCAAAATTCAAAATGAGTATATTTTATAAAGTTTCACTGTTTAAACTTTTATGAGATTTGCAAATCTGTTTTTATTATTATTATTATTATTATTTAAAAGAGAACCAAAGCCTAACCCTAAACGTTGGGTTTGATGTTTACGTTGACTATGTAATGTTGTGACGTCCGGTGAAAATCACCAAAACAAACACCTGTGTTTAATCTGTAACTGATGGACCGTAATTTAAGATCCCAGTTGTAACAAACACTGTATCCTACTGGGTTCACATCTTGGCTCTCATTTTACCCGCAGTCTGATCATTTATGTTACTCACATCCTAAATAAATATAGTATCTACTCTGTATACAGTGCAGAAACGATCAATAACACCAACAAATCATGCAAAATTAAAAATAACATTTTACATCAAATTTAGCAGCACTGGGTTCACAGAGATGGTTAATGTTGGGAATTGAGAACCGGTTCTTGTAGAGAATTGGTGCTCGTTAGTCTCCCTCCCTATCGATCGGTTCTTGCCCTCTCTCTACGATCAGCTGATTTCGGTCTACAGCGTGGATATGGACATTACTTTTATTTTTATTGCACAAAAGACTGCGAGCGCGATGGTAAACTGAAGACTGCTCCAGAACAGAAACGACGGCATTATACTGTTAACACAACTTTGGATCCTGGCAAGCAACCTGCACAGACAGCAAGCTAACGCTAAGCTAGCCAAGAACCCAGAGTGACGTTAAAGCTGAATAAATGCTGACCCCAGACCAGCGCCGTGATGAAGCGAGCCAAATTTGTTTGAATGTAAGGGATTACACAACCTACATACCAAACTCAGAGGTCTGTTCTGGCAAGCATCCACATGATTGTACATGATTGTGAAGTGAAGCATAAACTTAGCGTGGGTGTGAAAATCCCAACAACAAATAACACCATTATCATGCAACTATTAACTCCCTCGTTCGCAGCCTTGATGCTGTTAGAACTGACTTGGGTAAAATGTGCATATTAATTTGCCACCAAACACAGTCATGTATGAATGTGCTACTACTCCTGTGAGGGAGACATTCTTTACAATTAACAGTGCCTCGCTGTTCTGGAAATTTCTAAGGCTTTCATTTCTAAGTAATTGTTGTTTTGGGGGACAGATTTGCATTCGTTAGACAGTGCAGCTCTGTCAGGCAGAAAATTCAAGGGAGACAAACTGCAGAGTGTCAGGTCTAGCTGGCCGGGAGCAAGACTGTTGGAGTGGTAACCACTTGGTGTGACATTTTTTTCTTTTTTACTACACCAGCTCAGAGATTCAGAGATTCAGAGATTCAGAGATTCAGATAGGGGGAATCTGGGTTAACAAGAATGAAATGAAGAGTAAATCAAAATGCAAAAACCAAAACAAAATCAGAAAACCTCAAAAAGAAGAACGAAAGAAAGATAATTTAAACAGATTTGAAAAGCAAAGAGACAGCAAAACTGTTTAAGCGTGTTACTGTGCACACAGCTCAAGAGAATGTAGAGAAAATGAAAGAGATAATGTGGAATAAAAACAAAAGATGGTGAGTGGAGGAGTAAACACAGAGTTAGGAGAGGGCTTGCCAGCAGACCCAGGCATTGGCTGTCTTTGTTATCGGTTTGCACAGAAATGTCAGAGCGCTGTGACATTCTCCCCTACAGCTTCCCCTGCTGCCCAGCCACTACTCTGCAGCACACACACCGTGTAGGAGCACATGCACTCTTATTCACATAACCTCATGCATGCACTGCAACATGACACAAATATAGCTTTCATTATTCACTCACACATGCCTGCAGGGCTGAGGCTTTGTTTGTAATGTAGGAAAGATAGCAAATATTGTCGCTGGAAAAAAAAAAGGGCTTGAAGGTCAATATTTGGCATGGCCACCTTTTTTCTTGAACACTGCCTAAAGTCTCTTAGGCAAGCTTACTTGTAATTTATTTAAGTATTCTTCAGGAATACCTCTCCGGGTTTCTTGAAGGACGTTCCAAAGCCTTATTGGAAGCCCTTTATTCGATTCTCCGTCAAGATGATCCTACACTGCTCCGGTAACGTTAATGTCCGAGCTCCAGGCAGAGCATCTGCTGTGTGCTGTTCTGTCCAGGTATGCATTTACTGCATTGGCAATTGCTATGCTGAAAGCTTTTTCCAATCCAAAGCTTTCAGATGATGTTGGACACTCGGTGTACATGCTAACAATGATTAGAACTAAAAGCACCTTGTGCCACTGATTTTCAGTCTAGTTCTTAGTCTGGCAGGCTTCATGTCCTGGCGCTCCTTTGTTTATGTGTCGTTTTCTGTTTCCTGTGTACGTCTTTTGTTGTGTCTGTGCCTCGTTCCTCTTATCTGTTTCCATGTTCCTCTGCTTGTGCATCGTTCCGTCTCCTCAGTCTGTTATGTGTTTCCTGTCTGCGTTTTCCATGTCATGTGTTCTCACAGTCTTCATCTCATTATGTTTCCTGTTTTATTTTGACAGTCTCGTGTTTGCATGTTCAGTGTGTTTAGTTTTGCTTCCCCCGTGGCGTCATGTTCATTTGTGTCAGCTGTGTTTCCACTTCCCTTATTACCCTGCTGTGTCTTCCTTTGTTCAGTGTCAGGTTGTCTGTTGTCTTTTGCGCCATGTCTCCATGCTCCAGGTATCTGTGTGGCCACGTTTATATTTAGCTTTCCCAGTTAAGGTTATTGTTTGTGCATCGCTTTGTATTTCTCCTTCAGCCATAATAAACAGCTGGCTTTCACTTAACATTAAGTTTGTTTCCACGCTTTGTTTTGTCTGCATTTGTCTCCTCTGTTCTCCACTTTAGGAATCTCTGGAATCACCTTGTTTCTCCAAAAAGTATTGGGTCTTTTTTTTTTTAGATATATTAGCCTTCTTCAGTTTGTCACACAGGTTCTGTATGAGTGATTTCCTTATTTAGCAGTAACAAAGCCTTGGTGTGGTGCAATTACAGTCATCTTAACCCTTTAAGACCTACCATAGAACCAAGTCCGTCAGAGCTTATATTATATGTTTACATGCTGTGGTGCCATTTTCGGGAGCATTTCAAGTTGCTATACATCAATACAACCATTATAACCCAGATTTTAATAATATGTCTGCATTAAGTGCATAGTAATTACATAAATTGCAAAAAAGTGCAATAAACGACCAAAAAGTTGAAAATCGTTTTTGTTTTTTTAACATATATTTCTAGTTAGAGAAATTTAAGAGGCTTATCTCTCAAAACTGTAAATACAAAAAAGTTGCACAAAATAGTTTCCCACCACAGGAAATTTATTTTGAGTGTCTTCATAGTTTTATTTTTGAAATACACCAATTTTTATGTACTGCAGGAAAAACGAAAATAAATATTATAGTGCAAATTTGCAAAAAAGCAGCATGTGCATCAAAATAAACTATTTCCAGCAGTGCAATATGAGTCCTAAGCATCCCAGAAACAATACAGGAAGTCATAAAGTCAAACATAACTTTTAAAAACACCAGTATAGGCTCATGAGGCCCTGATGGTAAAAAAACCCTACATTTCTGCAAAATGACGTCACTTCCGGTTTCGGGCAGGTCATGGAGGACATGCGATAGTTCGCGCTGATGGACGTAGGAAGTATTACGAACAGCTGATCGGATCGGCAAAGCCTGTTTCTGGAATATTATGTTTGTGTTGCTGCAAGTGCTTTTTATGCAGTTTTTGCAAAGCTATATGTGGAAGGAAACTGTGACTGAGGACAAGCTGATGGCATAAGATGTAAGTACAACTCCTCCGGTTTCATATGCAAAAAAATTTTTAGCTTAAGTGGTTGCAGAGCTACCGGGATTTAAAAATAGTTACGCAAAACAGAGCGTGCAGAACACCAGCTACGACCGGCTTTAAAGGGTTAAAAAAGTTGTGATTAATCACAGTCAATCCATGATTTAACACGAGGGCCTTTTTGGCTTTTTCCCTTTTATAAATGAAATCACTTAAAGTTTGCTTGAGCTTATGTCCAGTAACTTCACTGTTGGATATAATGCTCACTATTCTCACGGCATTTTCTTCTTTGTCCAATAAGAAAAAAAAAAACCAGCCACAGAAAAGACATTTTATTGGTGGCCCGCTGCCCCCTTTTATGGTGCTCCACCACTTTTCAACTAAAATGACAAGAAAGAAAGAAAAAGCTAGAGAGAAGCGTGTGCACCTTAGTGCACTTAAAGCAGTGCAATAATCATTAACAAATATTTTTTTGTGTTTGCTTCAATCCTCTCACAATCTGCAGTTAATGACCACCAGACGTATAAAAGGATCAACCGGCTGAATGCATGAACTGAATGACTGATTCATCGTAAACACATCAATAAGGCTGAGCTGACATGTTGAATAAGTAGACTGTTCAGTCGACAGATTTGCAGGCATATGTTAAAAAAACGTACAGTCTTCAGAACCGCATCCTTCATCTTATCGCTGAGCTCAATTAAGTCTGGCATCCATGGCAACTACAGCACAAAGGAGCTGTCAGATCACACCACACTGGAAATAAAATCAGTTTATCTACTTTGGTTTATTCAGACAGGCACTTTTTTTTTAAAGAATACACAATAATTTAATTGCATTTTAAATTTGATCAAGCGGAGCTGCATGATGGTTTCTAACAGATGATGTCAGAGCTGACCCAGTAAGCATTTTTAAATGATATTTCCTGGCACTGAAATAGAAAAGTCAAAGTAAACCTGTCCGCTTAACCAACTCATCTCTAAAAGCTAGTACGATGTGATGGTTCCAGGGTTATATGAGCTCTTGCACCCAGTGGGGTAAACCAATTAAGATTTTCCTGCCTGTCATATTTCCTATTTAATTCCCATAGGCTACTGGTGCTGCTACTGGTGCTGCTACTGGTGCTGCTACTGGCTCAGACATATACAGTCCAGTACAGGGTGTATCAACAAGAGCCCATTTTCAAAAGTCTGTATTTTTTCAAGTACTGGACATTTCTGGTGAATTTTAAAATACGTAGCAGGATATTACCTGCAAAGGTTCACAAGTGCTCTGGACACATGAGATATGTCCGTACAATAATCAAACTCTGCCTATATGTTATGAGCAGGTCTGAAGTCACTACAGCCACTGGTGTTGTTACGCTACCAATACCGGCAACCACGTGAACCTCACGAATCCTCTTTCTAGCTACCTGTTTGAGTTATTGGTGATGAATAGCTGTGAATTACAGCACTCTGGAATATGATTATTGTGTTTGATGCACCCTGGGTTTGTACAGAGTGGGCAGAGAAACATACAGTGACATGTAAACACCTCACACAGACACATGCATCACTGTAATTACTGAAAAAAGCCACAAGCAACAGACGCAGCTTCGAGACATTCTCAGCCTTAGAAACCACATCGTGAAAATGTAGCAAAATAAGAGACCAAAACAAACAAAGGCATCCAATTATTTGGTATTTTCTTGACATCAGAGCTCAACAGTGAGACTTTTGACATGATTTCTGACATCAAAATGCGCTTTTGTTTTGACTGTATTATTCTAACAGGATTTAACTGTGCAGTTTGTCGGCCTATTATCTCGTTCTGTACAGCCAGTAATGACATGCTGTTGCTTACCAAATGTATACCATTGCATAAGCAACGTCTGTATTAGCAATTCATAACACAAGTCAACATGAAGTTGTCAACAGCTCAAAACGTCTCTGTGGGAAGCCGTGTGTGTGTGTGTGTGTGTGTGTGTGTGTGTGTGTGTGTGTGTGTGTGTGTGTGTGTGTGTGTGTGTGTGTGTGTCTCCTGTGCCTGGTGACTCATCCATCTTATCCGGGAAGCTCTGTTGGTGATTAAGGTGTTTAGGAGTTTGCTTTTTGTGTTCACAACGTCAGAACAAACACAGTGAGAAGCATCGTGTATTTATTTTACCATTTGTTCTTCTAATCATATAACTTTATATTTTACATTGACTGCATTTCTCCCAGAGGGTCTGTAGGTGTATACCTGCCCAACAGGGACGCATGAGCATCATCAGCACCATGGACAGCGCAACTATGACAGCTGAAAACACATTATGACACTTTGCTCGTATGCACTGACACAAGTAAAAGAAACAATAGTCGCTCCTGTTTGTCTTCAGAAAGCAGTGCATCCATTTGTGAAAGTTTGAAACAGCTTAAGTAACCCACTTTTATGTGACATAAATTGAAATGTGTTCACTACAATAAACCATTTAACGCCCAAACAAAACTTGGCAGAACGCACCAAAAGACATTTTGTGCAAAATGTTACCACCTCCGCAAATTATTGCCTATGAATCATGTTCTATATAACCCGTGAAGAAAAAGCAACAATTTTTTAAATCTGAAGTTTCAGCTTTATGCATAGACATCCTGCATTTCTATGCAGGTGGCAGAAGGTGAGCAAAATAGGACTTCTTGAAATCATGTACGTTTGAGCTGCATTTATTTATATTCTGGGCTCGAAGTGCGAAGCTGTCACATTAAAAAAACAACAGTTATAGCAGTGACAGCAGCTCAGAGAACGGGAAAGGAAGCGATGGTGACAAAGTGACAAATACATCTAAGAGAATATCAACATTTACACCAGAAGTCAAAGGTGAAGAGTTTTCATAAAGGCTCTGCCAGCCATGCCTCAAAATGATTTATTTTGAAACACTTGACCGTGAGATGTTCGCAGCAGAGATGGGAAGAGAATTTACTGCAACAGCTGCAAAGTCTATAACAGATGTGACAAGATCACATTTCAAGTAACTACATTTAAAAATATAACAAAAATAATTTACCAAATGACCTGAATAATTATCTTAATTTGCTAGAAACTCTTGTTTGGCTTATGTACAGACATAATGAAAATTCTGATAAAGTAGAGACTAAAGTCACAATATTTGAATTTGCTGTTTAACACTCTCAATACCAATAATAACACACTACAGAGAGCCTATGCAACCAACAAGATTTCTTTTACTTCAATGTCCTTTATTTGTCTGTCTCTGTTTCCAAGGATACCATTACCCAAAACGTGCCAAACGATGTAAATGTTGTAAAAACAAAACAAAACTCATATCTGTATTGCGATGTGTATAAATATGAACACAACAATACTTGAATTCATACAAACAGTAGCACAGAAGAAGTTCACTGCTTTCACTAATGATATTGGACTTTATGTGATTTTATGATTAAGGTTAGCAATGTGATACTGACTCTGCCACAAACCACACAGCTCAGGACAGAAGTATAAATGTCATCAACACAACCTTTTCTTGCTGCAGATCATAGAACATCTCAAGTGTAACAGCCACACTAGAGTCCCTCAACAGTCACCTACCTGTAGGGGATCCCTCCAGCACCTCTCCTGTGTACCGTGGTTCTTTGAAGATGGGACGGTTGTCATTTTGGTCAATGACATTAATCCTGAATACTTGTGGTCCCTCGATAAGGTTTCCACTGTAGTCTGTGGTCGATACCTCCAGCTGTGTGAAAGAACACAAAGACGAGTTAAAGACATTTTGTTTTCCAGTTGTCGACTAACTTTTATTTAGAGCGTTCTTCATAAAACTGCAGGTAAGCTCAAATGATGTGCTGTTGTCTCACCGCTCTTTAAATACAAAGCCATTTGTCAGTAAAAATGTGTTTTATATTCGTCTATACGTAACAATGATGCTTGGTAGCTGAAAATGACCATAAAATAACTGACACCATAACAGACACAGATAGAACATCCACTAGAAATTAAAAAAAAATAGCTAGATAAATAAACAAAAACAAAACATTATCCACTGATTTCCATCTGAGTAAAATAAGCATCTGATGGCCTACAACCCAGAGGAAACCACAGTTTCCCCCAGGAAGAGAAATGCTGATTAGGACACAAATACCATCATCCCCACAATCAATCACAGAGGTGGAAACATTACTTTGGGGCTGTTTACCTACTGAGGGGCCAACGGATTCAGCCATGGACCGTAACATTGAGGATGAGAACCTCCTTCTTTCAGCCAGAACACTGGATTTAGGATTTAGAGAGTTTCTGTCAGGAGCAGTGAGACACGTTTCCTCCTTAGATGAGTGCAAACCTGGTGACCAACTTCAAGACACATCCTGCCCCGTGACAAAGGCTTCTCCATGAATACCAAGTGTTGCTTTATTTGGGGATCAAATACTTATTTCACGTAATGGCTTGCAGTCCACTGTGGCCTCTTTTTTATGACTATATATGTTGTATTCTTTGTGAGCACTCACAAAAATACCTATATAAGACATAAGGCAAACACTGATAACATATAAGACTTATCTTGTACTTATTTAGTTTACCTCCTTTACCTCACTGAGGGATCTTGTATTGGCCTACATTAAATATTAATGTTTGCAGTTTTCCTTATGCTGCAGTACTTCTTGTGATTCAAGTGTAGCACGACATCCCAGTGTACTTCAGACCCAGCAACACACTCAGACAGAAACTGGTTCACCCAAAAGACAAAACTCCTAAAAACAAACTTAACAATGTGGTGTTTGCTGTACAGTGCAGCGAGGAATGCCCAGACCTCTGCATCGGAGAGACCAAACAGCCACTTCACAAGCGCATGGCACAACACAGAAGAGCCACCTCCACAGGACAAGACTCAGCAGTCCATCTGCATCTAAAGGTCAAAGGTCACTCTTTCGAGGATGCCAATGTTCACATTTTGGACAGAGAGGACAGATGGTTTGAAAGAGGAGTGAAAGAAGCATCTATGTCCACTGTGAGCGACCATCTTTGAACAGAGGCGGGGTTTACAACACCAACTGTCTGCCATCTATAATCCAGTTTTGAGATCCTTCCCAGACGACTGAACGCCCACTCACATCCTGGGCCATCTGACCTCAGGAAATCACATGATAGGGTTGGGCCAGGTTTCACAATGAGCTCAACTGAAACTCTGGCTGATTGTGACCCACACCCAGTTTCACACCTTGGCTCAGGCGATTAGAGGATCATCAGGGGGTCCTTTGTCCCTCTTTGGGGGGAAACTCCCACTGGGTTTAAATCTGGGACTCTCCACCATTTGACCTTAGAACTGAAGAAGCTTCTCGGATGAGAGGTGAAACGTCTTCAAGCAACTCAAAGAAGTCCAGACGGTTTTCTTTGCAAGCTCCTTAGACTACGATGACCTGGATGACTGAGAACCTTCACAGACATATGCTAAGAAACATAATTACAATGCTAGCACAGCAGTTTTTAGCAGGTGATAGCATGCTAACATTAATTAGCACTAAATCCAAATGCAGGTGAGGCTTCAGGGCATTTCGTTGACTTTGGCGGTATTTTATCAAAGGTGGACGCCAAACATACGGTGGTGGCTTTTAAGGAAGAGAATAATTACAATCATCAGCTCTGGGGAGCTTGAGTCTTTCCACAAATCCCAAAGTGATCCATCAGAGATTACAGTGTTAGGATCAACAGTACCATGCAAGACAAGTTACTGAAATCATCAATTTATAAAGGTTTGTTTTTTTCATTTAAGTCTTTAGATGAAATGTACTCTGCTAAAACATATACTGAGGTGAAACATGACCATCTATGTTCACTTTACAGAAGTTACATCCTTGTTTGGTTATTTTCAGTTTCATGTACGGAGAAAGTCAACTCAGTTTCACACAAGTCTTTCTTGCACTTAATTGTTATTACTGACTAGAAGTATTTGACTTGGATGAGTAGCTGCACTGATGCCAAAACACATTATGTACAGACTACACTGGAATCTTTCCACTTAATCGGCTACATGTAAAAACACTAAAAGTACCAGCGTCAAATTAATTTGGATGGCTTAGTGTGACGACCATGAAAAAAAAACATAATTAATAAATTATTAATAAAAATGTAGAGGACTCAGTTTTATGCTTTGTTCTTTGTGCTTTTATTTTCCCCTCCTGTCTTACGCGGCACAGGCGCTCGCCGATGTGGGGCATCGGGTATTCGTCCAACTGTGACCCCTCGTTCACCTTTCGGTAGGCGACACATCTTTCTTTACCACAAGAACTACTACGCTGACCCCAACTCATCTCGTTCTTTAACCAGGCTCAGCTCCACAGTTTTATCATACTTAATCCGCACCAACAACTGGGTGGGTTTTTCGTGCTTGTGAGTGTCGCGACTCCCTCTGTACAAACTGTCCCTAATCAATTCAAAATGTGGGAATGTCTGTGCAGCTACAGGGCACGCAGTTTGACCATCTATTTCAATCACTTAGTCAAAGATTGAGTGTCGCGTGTCATCACGAGTCTGTTCTAGTGGAAAATCTGTGGAGTGGGTTACTGGGACTGACAGCACCTCCAGTAAAGGCCCCACCATCCCCTCCTCCACAGTCATATTCAGACAACCCTGCATCAACGCTGAATGCAGCACCAACTCTGGATGTCCCTACCAATCGTGAACACGCCTCCACACACTGGGTTCATTAATCTACTGAACCCTGGCCAAGTCATTCCCAAAATTAAGGGGTGTGTCCACCCCAGGCTAACCCTGGCCTTCAGTTTATGCGTTTTCTCTGATGCTTAATTTCCACTGGCACTAGAGGATACAGTGGAACCCCGACTTACGAATGCCCCATTTAACGAAAAATTCAAGTTACAAGCACTTAACGGCAATATTTCTGCCCGTGTTACGGCAAAATGCCCACGTAACGAAATCCGCTGGCTCTGATTGGCTGAGCCCAGAATGCCTACAATGCCCACAATGCCTTCCGAATCATGTGACAACCCCCTTGGCTTTCGTACTTGCGCTTCGCTGTTCCACTTGAACAACGTATTGTTGTTGCAGTTAGCAATTAGCCTATAGCCTATCGTTCACTCAAAAGGCGCGATGGATGCTTCGACCCTCGGGAACGAATTAATTTCGTAAGTCGGGGTTCCGCTGTATTTGTGAAAATCCCCATATAGGCACCTAACCTCCAACCACTCTGCCTAGAAATATGCACCTGGATGAACAAGGGTTTGGTGGACCAGGGTCTGAATGTAGCCCGAGTCCACCAGCCGGTGAGCCCTCCACAAACTGTTCCAGGGCCCCGTTGTTTAGCAGCTGAATCTGCAACCGCCTGGCTGCAGCCGCCCTGCAGAGGTGAAGGGCCGGTCCTACTGCAACATCCGCCCCTTGCCCCCCTTGCTAATGACAACCCCAAAGGAGGTCTTTGCCCTGGCATTGTAGGCCTCTCCCAACAGCAATGTCAACAAACAGAGGACCCACTCCTCCTCCAGCCACCGGAAAGGCTCTGCCCTGGCTTCAAAGACCTCTAACAAACCCTGGGGGTCAAGAATCATCTACAGGCGGCGCAACAGTGGTCCTTCGGAGGAACCAGACCAAGCGATGAGGTTTTCCAACACCTCCGTCTGCCACTCAGCCTGGTCCTGCAGCACTTCCAGTTGTTTACGGATGCACTGCCTCCTTCTCCTGTTGCATCACCAGAATCTCAGCCAGTGCCTGAGTCGGCTGCCTGGGTTGGGGCTTCGACATGCAGCCAGACTTCAGGACTACTGTTGAAGGTCTAGCACAACTCTGTTTTATGCTCGTGTTGTTTGTGCTTTTATTTTCCACTCCTGCACAGTCATGATTGCTTTCCAGCAACTTTCTTGCACTCAGTGATTGACAGTCTGCTTTCATTTCTGCTCCTGTTGTTATTCTGTCAGCTGATCCGACTTGTCCTCTTTCTGGCCCCGACGACTACTGAAATAGGGAAGGCGTGATTAGATGATGTTCATAAGCTGTGGTGTTCACGTGGTGTCAACCTTCCCCTAAAACCAGACCCCGAACCCACTGCTCTACTCCTCCTCTGCAGCCGACCCACCAACCACACCCTGCCAGAAAAACCTGAGTAGGCAACTGCTGTCTCTCTTTTTCCTCTTATGAAAGGTTTTCTCAGCAATGTTCTCTTTTGTTTACTGCAGTTAGACAAATTAATGGCTGGGAAACAATGTGGGCCTTTTTTTATCCACTAACTGCATATGTGGCACATTTGAATACAATGAATTGACTAGTAAAACTAATGTGTCTACAGCCTGCATCCCAAACTGCACTTCGGGGAGCCTGCGACTCAACATATAATGATATTTCCTTTTAGGATTAGTTGTGATATAATCTAAGCATGCAGTCTTTTTAAATCATGTCGGCAGATGAGCCTGTACCCATGAGGTCTGCAGTTTTTATTCTTTAAAGGTACTATGTATAATTATCTCATTTCAATCTAAATCTCTAAAGAGGCTAAAGAGATCTGTTCACTTCCTGTATTACTGATGCTGGGCTGGAGAGAAAGTGAGTCAAAGACTTTCTCCTCTATCTCTAGCATCACATTATCAGCCTTTCTTCTTCCTATCAGCAATGCATGGCATCACACAACCTCCCTATCAAGGGTCATCCCACTACTCTCTCGCTATCTTATTCCACCGACTTCCTCCTCCTCTGTCCTTCTATCTCTCTATCACCATAATGCCAAGAGCATATATTTTAATGGGCATAAATGCAGCTGAACTAAGTGTTTTAGGTGTAAGGGGCCTAATAGCTTCATATCTTCCTTCTGCTGTGAGAATGTACCATGGGAGGCTTTCCTTGAGAGGGACCATTTCCACCTCTATTTTCATCATTAGATGAGATTCAGCGCTTTTGCATGATGATCTCCACACATGTGACTTCATCCTATCCATAGAGCGGCTCGCAGAGAGGTTCACACGTACTTAGAGCCAAACTATTTGGCCAAGTTAAGAACTTCGGGACGTACACGGAAAATGAGTTACCTCCGGATGCCAACGAGCAAACTGTATCTCCACGACTTCAGTTACTCACGCAGACACTTAGATACACACATTAATACATGTGCACAGTGTAGGATTTCACCTCAGCGTGTCTGAGCTCTAATGAGAACATAAGCTGTGAGGTGTCTATGCAGAGTTAGATCATTTGAATGTATTATCACACCAACAGCACAGCAATAACCTGTTTAACAGAAGGAGGGAAACGATAATCAAACACATACTGCCACATAAAAAAGGATGTCTTTCAAACAAAGCCAGCCTACAACTGCTGATTTACACAACTTTATTTGATCCACGCAGAAGCTACTGCTTATGCAATGTGCAAATATCTTAACTCTGCTCTGCCACAGCAAACTGTACTTTTTTATGACCAGAGACTAGAAAACTGTATAATGACAGACGCAATGAGGAGATACAGCTTCACAGGAAATTAAAGAAAATATTGAAAAACGTATTTTTTTAAGATTAGTAAAATTGAAATGGAGGAAAAGGCAAATCCAGCTGTACTGTAATTTCTTAAATGATATTAAATGTTCCTCAAAACATTTAACATAAAAGAGAAACATTAGTGAGTGTATATGCAGACAGACAGTAAGTCATTTATATATAAATATTCCCGCTCGCCCCTGCGGGTGGTCCCTCCTTCAAGCTCGGTCCTCTACCAGAGGCCTGGGAGCTTGAGGGTCCTGCGCAGTATCTTATCTGCTCCTAGACAGAGATCTCGGATGTTGTTCCTGGGATCTGCTGGAGCCACTCGATCAGCTCGGGAGTCACTGGGATCACCGTCACCTTCACCCTCCGCGTCTTATCGAGCACTTCTCCGAGTCCTTGGTACTTCTCCAGTTTCTCGTGTTCCTTCTTCCCGATGTTGCTGTCATTCAGTATCGCTACGTCTATCACTACGGCCGTCTTCTTCTGTTTGTCCACCACCGTTATGTCCGGTTGGTTAACCATCACTATTTCACCATTTTGTCCGTCTGTATCTGGAAGTCCCACAGGATCTTAGCTCAGTCATTCTCCACCACCCTAGGGGCGTCTCCCATTTTGACCCCGGGACTTCCAGGCCATTCAGCACAGATGTTCCTGTACACTATGCCGGCCACTTGGTTATGGCGTTCCATGTATGCCCTGCCTGCTAGCATCTTGCACCCTGCTGTTATGTGCTGGATTGTCTCATCTTTACACAGCCCGCACCTGGGGTCTGCCTGGTGTGATAGACCCCAGCCTCTACGGATCTTGTACTTAGTTCCTGTGCTGCCATGATTAGTGGCTCTGCACCATCCATCCATCCATCCGTCTAGAATATATATATGTCAACCTTAAAAAATATATTTAAAAATGACTTAACTGAATTACTGTCCATCTGCATATATTTTGACTAACTTCTCTGTTAGCATAAACCAAAAAGGTTAATAAACTGTAGAAACTGTAAACAATGAATATGATGCAGTGCAGGTTGTATATGCTATGGAACTGGGTCAGAGAGACAAAATAACAGCAGCTCTGTGTTTTGATGCATTGAACCAAAAACACAAAAACAAACCTTTCCTATCTTGCAGGATTGAGTAACAGTAGCATGCGTAGCATTTTCTTTCCACTCATTTTGGCAGTGCTAATACTACTGCTGGGTCACCTCTAAAAGCTATTTCCTTACAATCGCATTAAAAAATCCTCAGTGCTCAAAGTCCTTAATGTCTGGAAGCTTGCGGATCCACTCCTGTGCTGCCTTCCTCTTCCTCTTCACGACTGTGTTTAGAAAGACTGCAGAGAAAATGTGTTTATCATTTTGCTTGACATGTGGGAATCTTTGAAATACTGTAATACTTTTGAGACCCAACCGGCTTCCAGCAAATTGCACATACGAGATATACTGTACACACCGCCATCATCAGTCACTCCTCCCTCCAGGGAACTGGGAATTCCAAACAATAACAGTAAAAAAAGAAATGAAGGTGGTGGTTAAAACTGAACAGGAGACTGCACAATATATACTTATTAAGTACTTGGATGCTTCATTCAGCAACAACAGACTTGTCAGAGTCATTACATCCCTCACACAGATCAACTCTGCCTTCTGCTCAAAAAGCAGATGCTTCTTTGTCCTCTTTCAGCCCAGTATTGAAAATTAACACGTGTGCAAGATGAGATACGTAATTTCATTTACTGCTCAGGGCGAATTAGCAGAGATGGCTCCTGATGCCAGTCAGTAAGGGTACTGATAATAACTTTGTGATGATTGCCTCTGCGCTCGTGACTCTATCAAGTTTGAGATTGTGTCAGAACAAGTCGAACATGACGCAGAGCTGAGATGATTAGCACACAGAAACAACGGCATTTGTCCCCTTGGAGTGGTCTCGATTTGTATGGAGATCAACTAAATGTCTAAATAAAGGTTGCATTTATTTGTTACTCGAGTGTTCGTCATCAAACTATTCACCACAAATATACAGAGGTTTGTTTATCCTAAATTAAAGGGATATTAAAGGAATTTTCTAATCCATGTAAGGGTTTGAAATGTAGCGCCATCCTTTTGAGCGTGGAAAGGACTTTATCGGATGCCATTATTCAACACAGATGAGCGTGATACTGAGTAACCAGAACTCAGCTTGTTTGAAACCAGTGGGATTGATGTGTTAGATTGGACTCTTGCATCAAATCAGTGAATATCTTTTGGATGGAGAGTGTTCACTCCCTCCTGTAGACTTATAGAGGCTTTAAATATGTTCAATATGTCCTTTAGCTTTTACAGAACTGTTAAATCACTTTTGTTGCTTTACTTTGTTGGTGTTTTGTTGATACGACGGTATCCCCCGCACACATCTGTAACTGGAATATTTAAATGTGCATTTAATTCTGGAATTCTCCGGTTTGTGTGCATGCAAATATCAAATATTCCTTTTCTTTTTACTAAATACTGAGGAGGTCTTTGTGACGTAGTCGTATAGGCTGAGGTGTGAACTAAAGCCCCAGCCAATTTGACACACGGTTTATTGTGGAGGAAGCACAGGAGAAGGTAGATGAGCTGAGGTAGTTTCATCACAACCTTAAACACAGACAAGAATAGGAAGAGTGAAAAGGAAAGTGCTGAAAGGCACCGAGTCATGCATATGGAAGTGCCTCTGCTGACTTCCACTGCCATTGCCTCATTTCACATTCATCTCCTCCTGAGCCATTCAAGTAGCCCTCCCTTTGCTGAGGAGGTGAATTCAAAGGGTCTCTGCCTCGCCTGCCATTTTCTTAAGATCCCAGTGAAACTGCTCTGCGGTAGCTGGAAGATGAATAGCACCCTGCGCCTCCCAAACAGTCCTGTGGCTCAGCCTTCATCAGTGGGTTTCACTCCACCCCGGTCGTGGCCTAACACAGACAGACCGCAGGTGGGAGAACTTTCCCACCCCCACACTTTCCCCATGTTCAGTTTTCAACAAAGCAAACAGGCGTGTTCTGATCACTGAATCTTGCAGAATTTATTAGAGAATGAAATCGAGCACTGCAATGACACACGCCTGGCCTACGAGGGGAAAACACAGCTGGGGCTCGATGGTTGGTGGGTGCTGTCGTCCAGGTGTGCAAACTAAGAGAAGAGATTAAACCTGAGATTTAGTGTGCAGGGTGATAAAAATACGCTGTTTAGTTTAAGGTGTTTATTTCATATTGCTGTTTATTTCTAACTGAACATCCACATTAAAGTTCTCAAGCTTTAAACTTGATGAACATTAAAGTGGTTTTAGTAACGTGTGACAACAGGTTGCATGAAGAAAAGCAGAAAACTGCAACATAGTTTGCTGCCCCGTTAAACCTGTTTCACAACACAGCCAGGTTTTGTATTTTCTCTTCTTCTCACAAGTTAAAGCTAACCTGTCGCTCCAGTAGCAACGCTACACTTTCAGTTAAGAGAAAAATACGTCGCAATAGATCGCAGTAACAATAAAGTTCATACATGCTTCAGCAAATTGGCCCACTCTCCTCACACACTGGCATTTTTCAAATGGCTCACAAAACAATTTCCTGCGTGTTGAACTTCTGAATCTTCTGGTGAATTTCAAAGACGTTACATTATAAAAGAGTCATTATCTACAGGCAGCATTGCTTTGAATGGTGCATCAGGGCAGCTGCTCCAAAGTGCACCAATGTCAGCAGCATTTCTAGAAGGGCAGTACTTGAAGCCTTGCATACTATTGCTTTGCAGAGCTGCTGACAAAGATATGGAGTATTTTATTATCTAAATATCAACTGGTACACAATAAATGTTTGATATTTAAAAAAATACATCTCTCTTTGACTGTCATAACAGGATTACCGTAATTGTCGGGCTATAAGCCGCTACTTTTTGCACAAGCTTTGAACCCTGCGGCTTTTAGTCAGGTGCGCTTTGTAGTCCTGGAAATACGGTACATATTTATACAGTTCCTAATAGCCTTAAGGTCATCACGATCTAGTGAGATGAGATGCAGTGTCACACTCGAATAGAAAAATACTTTAAAAATCTTGATGTGACTGATATACGACAGCATTCTCATACCGACGATGCGTCACACATAGTGACGCGAAAGGTACCCCTCCACGTCCTTATGAAACGCTCTGGAACTCTAACCTTAACTATAACCTTAGATTTATAGATTCATTCCAACCCGCTCTCATGCCTCGGAGCGCGTAACATAGCGGCGTTTTGGGACGAGAACATTTTGGATACACGTATCTTTATCACCAAAAAACAAATCAAACGTATAGATGTGGCAGAGACCAGGCAACAACTACATCCAGGTTAGGAGTCCATTAAATCACGCGGACGAGAATGAGCAGAAACATCAGTGATGCAGCAGCTCGTCTGGCTCACGCTGCAAACCAGTTCACACGTGAAACAACAAATGTGACCTTGACTTTGACCTTGAGCACAACGTGGATAAAGACTCACTGAATGATCACTGTGTTTAAATAAATTCTGTCCAATACTGTAGAAGATGGAATGATTCTTGTGATTCTTGAACGGACAACAGACGCCTCAATAAGCCGATCGGCTCGTCTGCTGAGTGACCTAAAAATGTTAAAGTGGTCTCTAGCACTCACATATTCTTTTGGAATATTGGATTGTGTTAGGTGGATTTCTTTTTGCGCTCTCTAATCCCAAAGTCACTGATATGAAATGTTCATCATTACATCAAAAGAAAAGAGGCCCTTGGAATGGAAAAGAAGATATAAATAGATGGTCTTTGGAGGGAGGAAAATTGAATGAAAGATGGAAGGTGAAAAAGAGTAGGGGAGTTAAAAGTATAGAGAAGATACAAAATGATAGAAATGATCTTTCATTCAGCTTGCCGTCTGGCAAGATAAAAAATAATCCTGCTTCTGAAAGGCACTGAAAGAGTCACAAAGGCTCTCCCTGGTGTATAGTGGTACAAAACACCCCCCTCGTATAAGGTATAATTCAATCTCCTTTTGTCTGGCACTCAAGGTACTGTTTGAAGAGCCAGTGGAAAACTAGGCTTACCTGTCTTCTACTATGACTATCAGTGTTTTTATAAGGTTTTATAAAATCCTAATAGAAGAGATTTGGGTCACGTGCAGTCAGATCTGATATGAACTACACACAGATGTGTGCAATTAATCAAGAAATTAAAAGTTCAAGAAATTACTTCTTTTTCTTCTTGTATAAATATTTATATGGCCAAATCTTTCTGCCCTAGAAGAAGAACAGCTCAGATGAACACTGTCAGGTTGATATTGCCACCTCATTTATGTCAAACTTGCAACAATTTTATACAAGCAATTCCCTGCATATGAAAAATATGCAAAATATGCTTCTTTAGTACACAGTAAAGAATGTAAAAGAGTGAGATTCTCACATTTTTTCACCTAAAAGTGAGCAAAGAACCAGTGAAAATCTGGGACTTGCAGTGCCACCTGACCTCCTAACACAGAGTGTATTCACAATGTAAAGACCAGGAGGAAATCATGTGTTTCAGTATTGCAGGTTTATCACTGTGTGAGATCATATCACTGACATGTGTTTAGTAATTAGCATCACACAAGTTTTAATTCATTTCCCCCAATTTCATGATGCACTGCAAAGCATCATCACTTAGAGTGAGTGAAGAAGAACCTCTGAGTGCAGCATCCTTGGCCTGCTGCAGTATGGAGGGTTCAGGGTCACCCAGCTGATTCTAACTAATATTAATGATGGGATTTAATAACATTTGGCTGTCATGAAGTGAGCAAAGTATTTTAATTTTAGATGCCCTATAATTCTTAGCACTGACTTCTGTATTTACTTTTCTCTCTCCCTCAGGACAGATTTAAATAGCTTTGTGACCCTAATAAGTCGATTTGCATTAAAAAATGGAATATATAGTGTCAGCAATTCGAGTCAATAATACAGAGTGTTTCTGTCTAAAGTATCTACAGATGAAAGCGAAGCTGCCCTGTTACTAAAGTAGAGTGCATTAGGGGTTGTGTCATGTGGCTCAGCAGGCGACAGACAGGCTGAATTAGCCGAGGTAATGCCTGAGGCTCAGCAACAGGCCACTCGATGTTTAATCAGGTTATCTGGGAGAAGGGGCACAGCAGCATGTCTGCAGGGGTTTACGGGGATTTCTGGGTGGACAGCGGGATAGTGACAGAATCCTCAGTGTTGAATGATCCCGACCCGGGGGAATGCTTGGAAACAAGAAAAAATATTGGAAACTTTGAAGAGCGTCTTTCTCGAGCGGTCTGTAAAGAAAAAAGTGCATCAAAGAAGGTTCTTTTTTTTCCATCTTTCTTCTTTTTTTCAGCTTATTTAAAGTTTGCTTCCATTTGAAGCTACATCTTGAAAACTAATTATTAAAAACAACCTTCAAAATGGACCGTTTCCTCTTTTATTTGTGAAATGGGAGGAACATCTTGGAAACGAAGCTAACGAGACAAACATGCATGTGTAAGAACAACTTACAGACCACAGGCATTATCAGCAAAGTGCAACGGTGTGTGAGCCTGTTGCTTGAAAGCTCCGGGGTTATATTTCTTAAAGGTAAGCGCTATTATGGCAGCTAGAGGTTTGTTTGCTCTGAGATGGTTAGAGTGGTGTTAGCAGTGTGTATGTGTGTCCTTTATCGCTTGCCCACATACAGCGACTAAGTGCACATCAGGCCTGTTTTCCTGTGTGCAGGGCAGCGTATCCTGCTCTCCAAAGCCCAGGAAATTACAGTCCAGCCAAGCAGAAAACAGAAGTGGGATTTGGACAACAAGCTTCACCTGTCTCAAACCACAGGCTCATAAACTTACCCTTACTGTAAATGAGAAAGGCATTAGATTGCTGTATGAAACAGCAGTGTATAGGTCTGTATGTATGTGCATTTTATAGAGTAGAACATGAAGGACTCAGTATGTATTTCTTTATGAACTGAGAAATAGCTGCAGAGACACAGTCAGAGGACAAGCTATGTGAAGGGGCATAAATATATATATTAGGGGTGCAACGATACTCGTATCGATATTGAACCGTTCGATACAGTGCTTTCGGTTCGGTACGCATATGTATCGAACAATACAACATTTTAAAATTTATTTGATCAACTTTCCTTCTGACGATGCTGTCTGTGTTGAGCGCTCAGTGGATCTGCGTTCGACTACTCCGCCTAGGCTGCACTGTCGAGCGCAGATCCACTGAGCGCAGTGCAAGCTAGCAAGACAGAAGCTAAGCTCGTGGCAACATGGCAAATTGAACCTCCCCCACCCTCATTCAGATCTGGCCTTTGGTTTTCATGTGAAGTATGACCCTGAAGGTAAGCGCGTCATGGACAAAAGTAAAACAGTATGTGGGATGTGCCACGCAATGCTCAATTGGTGGGAACTAGTGCGTTAGCGTTAGCGAAGCAGACAAAAACAACAAGCACGCATGCTACAAACTTTACCCGAGTCATTCAGACAGCCGTTAGCACAGGATTCTCCTTATGGGGACCTGATATGTTTAATATGCTGCTGAGAATATAGCTCAGAAGAAGCGTATAGTATAGCTTTTATTTTGGAAAGAGACATTTCTCTGTAATAAACTCTCTTTTCCAAAGATGAGTGATTTCCCAATCAGATTTATTTTTTTATTACTTTGTTGTTTCAGCAACATTAAATTTAAAAAACTGTACTTTTGAGTTAAAATATATATTTATAATTTTAATAAATGACAAATTAAAAAAGCATGAACATTTTTTTGTATCGAAAAAATATCGAACTGTGACACCAAAGTATCGAACCGAACCGTGAATTTTGTGTATCGTTGCACCCCTAATATATATATATATACACATCTATATCTATCTATCTATAGATAGATAGATATAGATGTATATTCACACACATCCTTTCTACATCCTAACTACATAAAATCTGCAGAGAGGTCCAACATGTATGACCTAATTAAGCATGTTAAAACTGTCTTTCATAGCACATCGTGAGCCTTTTTCATTCTAAATCTTTTCATCTTGCTCTTTTTACGGTGGCGTGGTTTACTACATTATTGTGCCTTATAATAATAATGGATTGGATTTATATAGCGCTTTTCAAGGCACCCAAAGCGCTTCACAATTTCACTATTCATTCACTCACTGGTGGAGGCAGCTACAGTTGTAGCCACAGCTGCCCTGGGGCAGACTGACAGAGGCGAGGCTGCCATATCGCGCCATCGGCCCCTCTGGCCAACACCAGTAGGCAGTAGGGTAAAGTGTCTTGCCCAAGGACACAACGACCAGGACAGAGAGCCCGGGATCGAACCACCGACATTCCGGTTACAGATACGCTTCCCAACCCCCTGAGCCACGGTCGCCTCATTGACATTTGACAGTGGATCTCGACAGTGCAGCCTAGGCGGATAAGTCGAACGCAGATCCACTGAGCGCTCAACACAAAGTTTTGTATTGTTCGATACATATGCGTACTGCATTTATTGACAAATCACAATTAACATTTGTAGATTCATAGCTGAGCACATTTTTTCTCCACCTTGGAAAATGTTACACAATGGATGATAACCCATACATGAATCTAAAAAGGAGCCATGTTTCTGTTTTGGTGATTCAGGCATGGCAACCAAGAATTCCTGGTGATTCTTACACAACATGCAAACTGATGACCCCGTTTAATTAGTATGTACAACGAGAGGTATAATCAGTATTTCAAAAATCAATCGAAATAGACAGAAGTGAAAGATTTTATTTAAAGGCATAAGCCAGTCACATAGTAAATAGTAATATAGTAATAGCGGACTGCTCCTTTAAACACACTTCATCTTTTTATGTAAAATTTTAAAAGGTCACAACATTCACTCGACGGTCGGTTTCATCCCCGTCCTATGAACTCTTAAAACACTGACTTGTTTGATTGTAGCTTAGGCTCTGTGTGGTGTCTAATATGTATGAAAGACCATGATGATCGTTGAAGACATACATAAAAAAAGAGCAAAAATATCCAAAATGCATATAACACAGAAAGAAATGTCCACAGAGAGCAGCATTCATATGTAGGAGTACAGAAAAACACGCACCAACACACACAAGGTCAAATGTTTGAGCTTTCACCTAGTCATAGATCGCTCACCTCAGCAACATGCTGAATTAATCAAAGTTTCTCGCTCTCATTCTCACACCTTAGCAGAAGAAAACAGCCCCAGTGAGCAAGTATCAGCCAAAAGAACAGATAGAGAGGGAACCAGTGACTGTAAAATTTGATTAAACAACAAAACCATGTAGACATTCATGTGATCAGCACTTTGTGGTGAGAGGTATGGGGATCAAATCTTGCAAAGTCACTAAATTAGCAAATTGCGGGAATTATGAATGTCTGCAAAAAATGAAAAGCCTTAAGCAATTTACTGCTCACAATGAATTTTAATATCTATCAATGAAAAATGCTTTAACTAGCATCTTTGTGCTGCATGTGTTTCATGTCTGAAGACGGGATTACTGAATGTGTGGAAAACCGGAGGAACGGTGGAATTACAAGCATGTGAGGAACTTTACGGACTGAGGAGAAAACGGCAAGGTGCCAAGAGACCTTTTATCCCCCCCGCCTCGCCACACGCATGTATGGCAATGCTAAGTTCCATGCTAGCGGTGAAATATTCGGCTTCCTGGCACGAGTCATGTGACTGAGTAACTGTTCAGGCCAAAGCGCAAAAACAGTATCAATGAATTTATTTTTGGAGACTCTGTGGCGGTTTTACAATGCCCATGTCATACCCGCTCGCCGCCGCTGCAGAATCGCCTTCTGGACAAATGTTCTTTCAACTTTGGGAACAGGTGGTAGTCACTGGGTGTGAAGTCCGGACAGTAGGGTGAGTGGGTGATGAAGTTCCCTTGCAGGAAAGCGAAAGTTTGACAGGCGACAGGCGACGTGTGGACCAAAGGGGGTATAGTTGGTTGACTTTCTGCCTGTTGGGACCACAATAAATGCTGACAGTACTGTGAAACACTGGAACAACTCAGAAGGGTATTTCAGAACAGGAGAAGAGGAATACTGAGAAAGGGAGTAAGCATTCTTCACGACACCGCGCGTCCACACGTTGCCCATCAAACTGTCGCAAACAACATTTGTGCGGAAGGCGATTCTGCGGTGGCGGCGAGCAGGTATAACATGGGCATTGTAAAACTGCCAGCGTCTACAAAAATGCACCGACCAAAATGGCAATTATGTAAAAAATAAATAAGTCGCCAAGCTTTAAAATGATGTAAATATTATTGAAAATTTGCTTGTATTTCTAAAGAGAAAAAAGAGACAGTGAGAGTACTGCACAGGCCACGTACACAGAGCGACGGCGAGGCAGGGAGCTGTAATAAAAAGTGAAGAAATGGGCAAAAACAGAAAAAACCCACAGCATCTGGCTGTTTCCAATTATACTGGTAACTGTAAAGCTGAATGCAGAATTTGTAAAATGAAAATATGAACCTGCAGAGACATCTAAGAACCGCTCATCCATCCGTGCAGCTGGAGGAGAGCGTGCCCTCTCTGCTCCAGCTGCCATCCACTGACCCTGGACAAGTGTCCTGTTTTGAGCAAAGTACTTCTGCTGCAGCATCAACTGACTTGCCAAAAACTGCAGGTATACTGCAGCCTTCTGTAACTCAAACCAAAATAAACACATTACAGAACAAATGACTGCAGCCAAACACAAAGGTGGTGATGATGAAGATGAGAGCCAATGGAGAGCCATTTTCTACTGTGGAGGACAAAACATCTGAAACTTTTGTGCTGGCCTTAAAATCTGTACATGTTCTCCCCTGTAGACGTAGTAAGGGCTTTTATGGAAACACTAGTTGCTTACCGACACACAAACCATTCATATTTGCCTAATTAGGCGAAAACTGAAAGTAGTGAGTGATACTAAATTAAAAGCAATAAGAGATGTCTTTTCTAAGGAAGCTGAGCCAAAAGAGCAGAGTCTTTGAAGAGAGCCGGACCTCCCATCGCTAGTAGATATTGTTTGAAACGTCTTTGGCTTGAAATTCAAGTACACTGTCTGTAATTTCAATACAATGAAACTTGGCTTTAAACTTTATTTTGTGGTGTGAATGTAATCCAACCTCAATCCAAACCAGGTACCAGATGTGTGTTCCAAGTTTGAGCTAAAACATGTCCCACGGACACGAATGCTTTGGATTCTTGATGTGAGAAGGTACCATGGATGTGCAAAGTTCTGCACGGACCAGCAACCAGCTGTGAAATGGATGGAAATTATCTTTGTTCTCCAATAGTCCAGATCACAGCACCTTCTTCCTGTATTTCCTTATTTGGGCATGCCCCAGACATTTCTGACCAATCAGCAGACTGAACATTGACGCATTCTGGTTTGTTTGGAATTCACTTGGACTTTTTTTTGTGTGAAAGCAAACCAGAGAACAGGAAAAAGCTACAAGTCTGCGACTAATCGTCGGGCTTGGACCAGAGCAAACAGACTATAGGTGCGAAAATGCCCTGAGACTCAGCGAGGGTGTGTTTTGCTGCTACAATACATCATCTTAAACTGGTCATGCGATTTGGACAGGCCAGCATGTCTGTCATGAGAGTTAAGTCACTTCCTTTTTTGGTAGCTTTCTGTCTGCTGTGTGTTGTATTTAGTTTTACTTCCTTTGTCTCATTGTCTGATTTGTTTCAGCTGTTCTTCATTCCCCACGTTTCCTCTTTCCCTGGTAGCTCTTTTGCATATTTAGCCTTGCTCTTGTGTTCTTTCTCTGATTGTCTGAATCTTCCCATCTGTGTTATCTGCCTGTTTCTGAGAGATTTGGGGTTTGGTTCCCTTTGGTTTCTGGAGCCATTTAATATCTTTCAATATGTTTATTTTGCTTAGGAAGGTTCATAACTTAGTGACGTGTCCTGGAAGTATCCACGTCAGGCCATAATAAGAGCTGTATGAATTCTCCTGATGCTTAGGAGAGGAGATAAAATGCTTCTTGTATTTTATAGGCTAGGATACTCTGGAGCATCCTTCATCACAGGAGAGGAGAAAATGCTGTCGCATTATTCATAGCAATGGTCTGTCTGGTCATTCATGAAAACCAAACTTACAAAGTGCTGCGTATTATGTAAATGTTAATTAGAACTCAATTTTCATGCCATAGCCTACTAAAATGTTTTGAATTTTCAACAACAGGATGTTAAACATTGCTGAACTTTGAACATCAGACAGCTGTAAAAAGCAACAATCTGCTTGTTGCTGAGTTATTGTCTTGAATAAACAACATAGATTTATATAACATTTCTATTTCATTTCTAACATTTTATTTTCTGTATAATTGAGCTGAGGTTATTAATCCAATCCAATTTTATTTATAAAGCACTTTAAAATACCCAGCACAGGAACAAAGTGCTGTACAGAAAATAAGTTAAAACAATAGAATAACAGAAAGCAGCAAAATAAATAAATAAAACACATAAAACGTAAAATTAAAACAGCCCTATATTAAAACAAAAACAAGATAAAACGGCATCGAATCACCTAAAAACAACTGAAATAAAAATAAAAACCAACATCTCACGTGGTGTCAAAGGTCAGGGTAAAGAGGCGGGTTTTCAAGAGTGACTTAAAAACAGATAAGGACTGGCCTGTCTGATCTCTAAAGGAAGCTCGTTCCACAGTTTTCGGATTACGATGAAGTGTGTAGGATAAGTTTTGACCTTGAGTCAGCTGGAATAAGTGTCGGTCACAGAAACATAAATGAGGAATAGTTGAATATAACAGTTAATTGCTGGAAGTTAAATATAAGAAAGTCAAATGTATTGAATTTTATAGATTCTGGGATAGATTTACTGAACAGGGTAAACGCTGAACACCTTGTATTATTTATCATCTATGAACTATGACCTTTGAACTATGTTCTTTTAGATGTTTTCTGTCAAAATCGAATCGTTACAGTTACCCATGAGAAAACACCAGCAAATAATAAAAAGATGCAAAAGGACACAAAATGTAATGTAAGTTGAAAAAGTCCAACAGAAATAGAAACAGGATACAACAGGAGTTACATGAAACAAAATCCCCACACATAGTGGAAAAGAAACGAAACAAAATGTCACAAAATACAATGGAACCGTTTTCACTGACACATTAATGTGAAGAAAAAGCTGCAGACGTGTCACCAAAACATGCGCAGTGTGAGGACGCCTGGGCGACCCGAGTTATATTTAGTACTCCTGGTGTTTAGTTCTTCATTGTGCTTTGTGTCTCGTCGGCTCAGTTATGTTTACACGTCTGTTCTTTCCCCGTCTCATCTGTGCCCGTCTGCGTCTCAGCGTATGTTCCCGTTACTTCCTGTTTTACTTTGGTAGTTTCCTGTCGGTGTGTGTTCTGTTTTGCTTCTCCCCTGTGTCGGCTGTGCGATTAGTTTCCCTCCTGAGCTTCATCCCCTCGTCTTGCATTTACTGTCTGTGTTTTTGTCTGTTCGCTGTGTTCTCCCTCATCCCTCGCTGCGTTTCGCCTGTTTTTCTATCTTGTTTACTTTAATGTATATTTCCAGTTTAGTTTTGTATTTCCTAGCTTCCAGCAATAAGGTCGAGAGTTTTGAGTCCATCTTTGCCTCTGCGAGTCTGCATTTGGGCTCCTTGCTACCAGCCACACACAGCAAACCTGACAGTGAGACACACTTAAAAGAAGCAGATGATTCTCTGGTGTTGTGAGGGAGAAACACTGTGTGTTTTACTTCATCTGATACTGTAGATACATGTTTGGTATTAGCCGTTTACTTTGCAGCTTGATGTAATCCTCTGTACTTCAACTGATGAAGGTTTCTCGTTCCTAGACTATGACGCTGACGTGTCTTCTCCACTTGCATGGACACGGCTCTCATACTGACAGTTTAAAGGGGAAAACATACTAAAAGCAATTTCAACACTTGGACTCAACCTCAGATATGCTGTCTGCTTAATTTATTGTGGAATTACAAGGAAATGTAACTGCTTGGCAGTCAATTATCCAATTATATTGGAGCATCTGAAACTATTAAATGTAGGTATAGACTAAATATAAACATTAAAAAACGTAAATATTTAATGCAGTAATCTCAGTAAAATCTTTAATAAAAATTGTGTGTCCTTGAAACTTGTTTGATTTGGAGGCAAAATTACAAACATTTGCTCAAATATTAATGATGCTTACGCGTAAGTTCAATGAGGAAGCTCTGTAGTCACATATCTGTCTGCTTCCACATGTTTGGTGGCTAATCTAAGCTTTGCATCACTTCCACTTTCCCACGGTGCCAAACCCACTGGGACATCACTGGTTTAGTCTTCTTCAGGCCAATCAGCCTCCACTCTGTGTACTAGAAATCTCGCTGTTCACCTGTCCTTCTCCTTTGCAAAATTCCTTCATGCAACCCACCTCCTCCACATCTCTGCGTCTCCCATGTTACTCAGGCTTCATCCAAGCCTCCATCTTTATCTCCACTACCAGCGTCTAGACACCGGGGTCCTTCCCTAGTTCCCATGGCCGCAGTGATTCTGTTCTGCTGTGAAGGGCCACTGGATTTATTAAATTCTGCATATCAGTAAATCATGTTTGGTTCCTTCTAATGAGCTCTCCTTATTGAAATGGACCTACTGTAAAATCTGAAAAGTTTATCAACACTGTACACACAGTTTAGAATAGTTTGCAAAGTGAACTAATACTAAACGAAGAAAATGTGTGGACCCAAAAGCAGACACGGGAGAGAGAAAACTAAGCGAGCTGTTTAATGGCAAACTGGAGAACAACTAACAACTAACCTGAAACCTAAACTGGGAAAAACTAAAACATGAAAACTGACATGACATAAACAGAACCTGAAGCTTAAGAGTAAAATCTGAGTCGAGACTCATAGAAACTTGTAGCCAGACAAACAGAGGAAGATAGAGGACGTAAATACAAAGAAGAGTAGACGAGGAAAAACCTGGGGAACACAGCTGCCATGAATGAACATGACGCCACAGGGGAAGCAAAACTTAACACACCGAACATGGAAACAAGACTTTCAAAAGAAAACAGGAAACGTAATGGAGCGTAGGCTTGACCATTCGAACATGGAGCACGCAGACGTTAAATCTCTGAGCGGACATGGAACACAGGAGCTGTGTCCCAAAACGTCGGCTGCATCCTTCGGAGGACCCGGCCCACGTAGACCGCGAAGGCCGGGTCCTCCGAAGACCGAGAAGGCCGGAAGTGCGAGGCTGTGAAATGGGACGGTCTAGCCTTCAGATTTGCGTCACCGCTGTCTCGGTGGAGTTTAATAAACTCGGCCGTCTGCTCCGTGCTGTCTAAAATATAACAGGACACTGGCGTAAATTCTCGACCGTCTCACACTTCTGTTTAATCAGTTTTCTGTTTGACGTTTATTCAGCTGTGTGAAAATCCCAGAGGAACCCACCTGATGGATTAATAAAGTTTTATTTATTCTAATAAATCTAATAACTTTGATCTCAGCCAAACCGATTTACTCCGGAACAAATAAAACACAGAAAAAGGCAAACAATAACATTTTTAAGTTATCCGAGTGACTTATATATCATGTTTAACCTGAGTAGCGAAAGACAGCGGGGGTCTGAAAACGACGAAGCCGGGAGTCCGCTGCTCTCGCCGGCTGGAGTGACCATTGAACCCCCTGGCTTGCTATCGAGCTGATGGGTAACAGACGTCTCCAAAAACATCGGCGCACTTTTGCAAATATGCGATGTCTTGATAAACCGAGCAGATATTTGTAATTTACACGGCTACTTTCTCACCTGAAAATATGTTAAAAGTTTATTTTGTGGCCCAGAAAGATTAATAAGAGTAATTTTAAAACTTAGTAGCAGCCGCCATTGTTGGCAGCTGAAATTTGGCTAGGCCGCGCTATGAATTCTGGGATATGGTGTGCCACGAAGGACACACCCGACCCATCCTTCAAATTCGGGGAAATGAAGGACGCATTTGTCGGCCGCATTTGAAGGAGTCGACGAATTGGGACAGCCTTCGTCGCCTGGCTGTGACGTAATCGGCCTTCAAATGCGGCCTATGGAGGATGCAGCCGACGTTTTGGGACACAGCTACGGAGAGACTAAAGCACTGGCGTGACTGAAAGTAGAACATGGAGGACAGGAAAAGACTCAGGAGACAGAAGAAACATAAACTAGACTAAAACTCAACCAAGACAAACTAATAATAATAGCAGAACTTCACATATTTCAATATAACATAAGAAATCAAAAATACAAAATACACTGAAAATGCTGGGTTGCAGACCCATCCTGACAGAAAAGCAAGACAAAAAGTTAAAAGTGATTTACAGTAAAGTGAGTCACAGCGTAAGGCGACTATCAGCCATTTGCATAAAACTGATCTGCCAAAGAATTTTATGATTCACAGACGTCTTATCTGTGAAATTATGAGTAAATATGGGGGGAAACACTTAGCTTGATTTATACCTGTTGACAATTCCACAAAACTGCTTTGAGACAGCTTTGTAGAGCTTTTGAAAGCTGAGATATTTCTAAATCTAAATTTCAAATTAGCTGTCACCTCAAATCTCAGCCATTCTAGAGTTGAGATGGATCCATACAGCTTCTTCTCAGTAAGCCCCCCTTTGTCACTGTGTTCTCTGCCTTGACAGACACAATATAAGGAGCAAAATGTGGTGGCATTATATGTGCTGTCAGGAGCATACCCCTTTCTACATCACGACACAGGTTGGAGTTCTGAGGCAAACATCCACCCAACAAGTTATTAGCATTTTTTTATTTGTGTACTTTTTTAAACAATTAGAACCGGCCTTGTGCAGCGAACGCCACTAAACTTTTACATAAATAAATGTGTGCAGCACTACTTTATTTTCGTACTTTAAATTTCAGCTTCTCCAAGGTAAGCACGAAGAAAAGACTCGGCACACTTATTGTTGCAATGACCTGTATTACTGTGGGTCATCCTTCCACCGGTGTAAACAAGACTGTTATTTATCTCTTCACGTTCTCTCCTTCCTCTGTTCTAAGCCAATTAGAGTTCTTACTCGCCGCTATCAACCCGACCCAAGCTTGTCATAATTGCAGCGATAAGCCTCGCACTCCTCCCTCTCTCCCATCCGCTCTGTTTTCCATCTCATTAACATTCATTTTCACCCTAATTGAGCTTAATAAGAAAATAATGTTTGACATTAAATCCTTGTGAACATGTGCCCCAGCTGATCACTGCGTCTGTTTGTTCTTTCACAGCAAATATTTTACTTTGTCAGGGGTTTGTTTGCTTGCCTTGCTCAGCTGTGCGCCTGCTGTAACAGCCTACTTAGAATTCCCACTTTCCATTTGCTTTGCGCTGACCTCTTGCCGTCGTTATGCTGAAGTTAGACTCTACTTTCCTTAAACGTCTTCATCAAGTTTTGCTTAGTTTGGACTTTTGCTTGCAACAGTGGCTGCATCCATAAATTCCCAAGATAAAGCATCCAAAACACTGACCACTGCATTTAGACACTGTGCCAGTCAACTTCATCGATTTTATTTTTCTCAAAGCCTGTGGCAATACTTTTTTGATATACTGTGACCTTGTGGGTGGGTACAGCATTTTTTCCCAAAGTAATCAATGATCATTATACAGCCAAATAGAAAGGAGACTGGGAGAAGGAAGCTGAAGCATGAGGTGTGTTCAATACAACCTTGGTTGTCTGTACAACAAAACATTGATTGTATTCCTTATATCACTAACAATGATGGTTAAATAACAGTTCACACCTCATATATACTGGATAGTTTACCAGAGGGCATGTATTGAACAGCAATAAGCTGCAGAGACATGAGATTGAGATAAAAAGTCATGTATATGAGGAGATTTACTCTGAGGAGAGAAAATCAACCACTTTCCAGACGTAGCTGAATGGAGCTTCATCATGTCTATTGATGGAGAACAGCTTTAGCCTAAATATCACTTCAAAAACTAACAAACAAACAATCAAAACGGCTGATTTACCTTTGAAATTATAGATTTTTTTTGCCACTTGGTGGAAGCAGAACATATACAGTACTGTGCAAAAGTTTTAGGTAGGTGTGGAAAAAATGCTGTAAACAAAGAGAGCTTTCAGAAATATAAACGATTGGTTATTGGCCCCAGATGTATTCTGCAGCAGGACAACGAGCCAAACACACAGCCAACGTCATTAAGTGCTATCCTCAGCATAAAGAAGAACAAGAAGTCCTGGAAGTGACGGTACGACCCCCACAGAGCTCTGATCTCAACATCATCGTGTGTCTGGGATCAGAGACAGAAGGATGTGAGCAAGCCGACATCCACAGAAGATCTGTGCTTAGTTCTCCAAGATGTTTGGAACGACCTACCAGCCGAGCTCCTTCAAAAACTGTCTAGAAGAAGGCAAAGAGTGGTCGCACCAAACATTGATGTGATTTCGATTCTCTTTTGATCCTCCTCTGCATTGTTGATTGATGATAATAAACGATTAACACTTCCATTCATGAAAGCTTTCTGTGTTTACAGCATTTTCCCCTCACCTGCCTAAACCTTTGCACAGGGCTATATATGTGTATAGTTTGCAAAGGTTATTTGGGATTTCTAAATTAAAAGTAACTTATATTTGACACTTTCAGTTCAGATCTAGTTCAGGTGTTTAACATGGCCATCATATTACTCCCCGTCGTTCTGTTTGGGTACACATATTAAGAAATATGCTTGTATACTAATCCAAAGCACTGAAAGGTAAAGTGTTAGTCCTGTAGTTGTAACTCCAGGCTAGCAACCCCTTTCAAATATAATTAATCACGTGAATCATGTGAAGCAACATTAATTCCAACATATTAAAAACAGCAGATATAATATATAGATTCATTTTACATATGAAATGGTTTCCATTTGTTCGCTTTACTTTGCCTATAAAATGTATTTGGAGAAATCGTGATTTTAATCTACCGCTGAATATTTCATGTTTCATTCCCATGAAGCCATTAGCTACAGTGGGAAAGGCGACACCCTTAATGAATGTGACTAGGAGAGACTGTGACAGCCAGCGGGGACTACAAAAGTCTTCAG